>NW_020291531.1:0-214817 GCF_003184765.1 Aspergillus aculeatinus CBS 121060 | reverse complement strand
TCCCCCTTCCCCCTTCCCCTCCCCTAACAGCCTACATCCACTCTTACCCTACACAACACCCGCACCCATACCGTAACTTAGTAACCAAGCCGTCACTCCGCTCGGATCGCCAACCGGAATCCCAACTCTCCCTTCCGAAAGAAAAAAGCAGTGCAGTGGCACCGACCACCAATCTGGGCCTTGGTCTGGCACCGGGAAAGAGCCACGAGTGAGGCGAGATCGCTGCTGTCTAAGAGCATACCTAGGTAGCTTTTTGGGTTGAAATGGATGCTGCACGAGGATGGCAGGAAAGCTAAACCTACATGCGGGCTCGGTTGCAAGACTGTAGGACTTATGTCGTGCATTTGGCATGCTATCCCTGTTCATTATTCTTGGTTAGTGGGCAGTCAGGGGGTCGGGGTAAAGGTGCAGCTTTTGTGTGGTTTGTGCTTGGATAGAGGGATGGGGATTGCGCTGTAGTTCTTTTTGATATGGTGGGGTTATGCTGTGCTTTGTTGTTTCGTTCTCGGGGATAGGATTATGCTGTAGGTTCTTGGGGAGACAGGATCTGAAACACGAGGAGGCTATGTTGATGGTGTTTGGCACTGGGGTAAATGTGGTAAGGCTGATTTTGTGGGTGTTTGGGTTGTCAGTGCTGTACTGTACTGTTGTTGCGTTGGTGCGAATGCTGCATTTTGTACAGTACCTTGGAATGGAGCAGGAACAACATTGTCAAGAGCAAGAACATAGCATAGAGTCCCCTATCTGCTCTTTTATCAATAGGAATAGAACTAGTAGCTACTTCCAAGCACTAAGTCACCAACTATCAACTCACTGACTAGCAATAGTAATCCAGCCTCATAGTCCACCCCCGCACAGCATCAATCCTCACAGCATTATCTATCGCCAACCAACAACAATCCGAAGAAAGAGAAAGTCATGTTCCCAGGCACAACTATCAATTTATAAGATATTGTACCGCGATACCCGGTCCCCTTCCTCCTACAGTGCAGCACAACACACATACAGTAAGTACATGCATACACACTACACTTACACTACATCCAAACATACATCCAGACGTACATCCACATGCATCGCAGCTCAGATCCAGGGCAAGAGATACCAGATCTAACTTGCGAATATCAACCGGTAGCTAGCCAGCTCCCACCCTTCTACACCACCCCTTATCATAGCTCTAGTTTACCCTAGCATACCCTCTATACTGTATCTTCACCACGAGGTGAGCCATGATACTATGCTGTCAGTAGGGCCCATAACCTTCCCCCTCCCATGATAGAAACATTCCCTGCAAACCCAAGTAACAAGTCCCATCCTACATCCTGTCAAACATGGGATACATACACACATACAGACCACAAACCCCCAAAAACCAAGCGCCAAACATGCCCGTGCCAGCAACTAGAAGCCAGCAAACAACGCGCGACATACCTCCTACCACCCTCTACTGGGATGCGATTGTCTAGTTCACATACTGTACGTACCGATCAGATAGCGTGACTACCACCCGACTAACGCAGGATGCACCCACTAACGAAAAGCAAGGCACAAGGTTCCCATGCGTTTCCAACGGCTGCGGGTACGGGGATGATGAGTTGGTGTTTCAGGTCAAGTCCATCCAGTGGTCCCGCGGAGAGAAAGAGAGGCTCGTGATAGGTACCTAGTAGACAGATATGTGGAAGGCCGTTAGTTGTTTTGCCTATCGTTGTTTAGGGTATATCGTGGTGGTGGACAGCTGCAGCCGGCTACTGGAGCTTGCAAGTTCCCCAAACCAACTAAGAATTGCTAAGGTACTCCCGAGAATCGAAAGGATAGGGAATCCGAATTCGAGGGGTCAGGTTGATTGGATGCCTTGTTCTTCGGGTTTATCGAACCGTCGGCTATCAGATATCAGTATCGCGAACCTTCGTACGAAGGTCAAGATCGAAGCAAGGCTCTTGTCTGCCTCAAGACTACGGCACAGTACATGATTTGCTGCTCTAAACTGACACAGAGCTTGACCGATTCGCTGCAAGCCCTGCACAAAGCTCGAATGAGGGATCTTCTAGAATGCTTACCTAACCCTGATCCCACCCGTACCTACGGTATGTATCCCGTCGCTTCTCGCGATAATCGCGTGAAGGGCTAGCTATGCACAGTGCCTAGAAGAGAAGAAGGGGGCGGGGAGGGGGCGATCAACAGCTCCCCTCTATCGCCATGCACAAACTAATCTCCTGCTCACCCGGTTACCGTTGCTGCAATGCATACATACATGCACGCACTTACCACCCAAAGAAAGTCCCCGAGATCATCTTCTGCAACATCACAACCATGCCACACAGTAAAAAGGACTGATGCCAGATTCGCCCTCTCTCCCCACCTCGTGCGCCATTCCCCTCCCCACCAAAGACAAATCACAGGTCGACAACGCACAAGAAAAACCCCCCAAAGCTCCCAATCGGATGTGGTAGTCGGTGAACATGAAACATGATCCAGGCGAGTGTTCTCCGAGCGGTAGGCAGGAGATGTTTGGAGGTGCAGATGGGGAAGCATCAAGACCAAAAGAGGGAGGGAGGCGAACAGGTACGGTGTGCGTGCGTGGTGGGTATACAACGGAATAAAGTGTGGGGACCTGGTTCCTGGATGGAATAGGCCGTGCGTGTGTGGCGTACGGGAAAAGAAGCGGTCGAACAAAGTTTCCGCCGTCAAAAAAGTCGCCATCGCGGAAAGGAGATCACCGTCCCCGGCATTATATCCAGAAAATAGTCTCGGTGACAGCCACTGTTCCGGGTAATTGCTCGGCGGAATGAAATTCCTAGAGATGTCAATCTGGCGGTGTACAGTACAAAGAGCCGGCGGGAGACCCAATTGGGAATGTTTAACGGTGGAGCTGGAGCGCTTGATATCCCAAGTAACCGCCTTTCTCGAAGCAAATGGGTATCAGTATCATAGTGGATATTCTAAAGCTCCGTGAGCACTTTGAGTCAAGTCCGATGGTTACGATGTAAGTAACCACACATCCCCGTGGTAGATCACCAACCACGCACGGGAGAAAACCCTCATAAGTCAATTAAAGCGAACGGGCGATCAAACCCGCCTGCAACGCTTATCCCAATCAGCAGAGCCGTCCGGTAACTAGCTATGCTATGATTCAAGTCGGGAAAGAGGCCAGTAGCCCGGTTGTTGCTCGGTTGCTTTGGAAATGATTGGCCGTAAATCAAGAATGTGATTGCATGATGTGATTGTTGCCCAACGCGGTAGCTACCGATACCTACCTACTAGTCACGGCGTAGGGCAGAGCAGCCATTGACCGGCATTACTATGTACATCGTAAGCCCCAAGTTCTAGGAAAATGCGAAGCATTGGTGGTGAGGTCCTTGAAACATCTGCACTTCGGGGATGGTTGCAATGGATGACACCAGGGACGAACAGTAATGACAGGAAGTGTCCGTTCATCCACGGAGGTGTGTTTCGACCTGACACTCTCCTTTCTCATAGGCCGATAATTTATGACTCCTGTGTAGCATCAGCCTTGAACGAAGTAAGGTAGAGAGCTTGCGGAGTGTTTCAACCTGACCTGATCTACGTGTAACCACGAATCACGGTTCGTCTGAGCGGGTCTGACAGTTAAGTCAAAGGTATCAAAACCACGCGAGGTAGAGGTTCAGTCAGCCCGACGAATGAATCGGTAGGTACCAGGAACAGCAGAGGATGACGGAGGCAAGCGCAGCGAGGATGGAGAAATTAGGAGCAGCACGATGTGGACCGAGTCAGCACATCCCTCAAGTCCCACTTCCTCCTATCGGAAGAGAGTCGATATTTCCCCCCAGGAAGTTAGTGAACGAGGTCCTGCAGTTTCAGGTTCCATTTCCCGGGAACCAAGGAAAGAAGGAAGCTATTCGGTATTGACCGGAAGAATGACGATTGGCGGGGAAAGCAGCTTTGTCCCCAATGAGCGGTGATGATAAAGAGCTGAAGGAAAATAGGGGAGAAGCCAGAACAGAAGTAGCAGCAGCAGAAGTAGCAGCAGCAGCAGCAACAGCAGCAGACAGAAAGAATCAGGCACGGATTTGGCTGCATTGCTGCATTGCTGCATGGACCAGGGGGATCGGATCGCCTTGTCATGCAGCACAACATGTGTGATTTAGTGTATGCGCTATGCGCTATGCGCTTGTTGCGGTGGGCGTTCGGACCGCCTCTTGCTCCTTACTCACGGTCTGTAGGATCGTTATTGAGTGACAGACAGACAGCCTGACTCCCTATGCAGGTGCGGTGTGAGACGATTTCCCCACGGATACTGCATCCAGCTTCCGTGGAACATCGGATGGCCACCAGCCCACCAGCAGATCAACGCCTCGCAAACATGAAACAGTCCCTCTTCTTACCCCAAGAACACGCGGTTACCATCTGACGGACTGGAGCAGCGCACGTTAGGTAGGAATAACACCCCCTACCCAGACGAAAGGCCTTACCCCCGGATTCAAATGAGCATCAGATGAAGCGACCAGTGATGCGGCGAGATTGCCAGGAAGAGTCCATCACCGTTGGTTGCAGCATCTCCTCACCGACCTGGAAGGAGAGAATGGGCCCCTGGTTCGTTTGGAGAGATAGGAAGGAGGAAAGAAAGGGAAGGAAGCCTGCATTGCATTGCATGTTCATCGAATGCGGATCCATGGGGTGTGGGTTTGAATGTGGATGTCGATGTGGATGTGGAGGGGGGTATGGGAATGGGGTTTGACACTGCATAGATACTTATTTGAATTCTTTATTAGGGGTTAATTAGCTGGATTAATGGAAATTGACCCAGTAGCTAGCTAGCTGGAAGTCAAGTCAGGGAAGATAAGGTAGCTTACCCAAACTACCTGATGATCACCGACTATTCACTCCGTCGAGTGACTCACTGATGGGTACTGCCTGATCTCCCCTCCCTCCGTCCCCCTGGCTCATGATGCTGTATGTACTGGGGAGGTGCAGTACGGACTAAATCAGACATGACGATTCGAAGCAGAGCAGTGTGGATGGTCCTGCAGCGCGGGGATTTCTCCCTTCCTTCATTCGTTCCTCACCATAGTCAAGTGCTACACTGTACTCACCTGGAGACACGATCATCTAAGGAGTACAATATCCAATGCTCGCCCAATTCAAGTCCAAAGCACAGTCTCATTTCTATCTTCAATCAATTGACATACGAAACATCCTGAGGAGGGGTATCATTGCCTGCAACTGGTACACGACAGACGGTCCATGAGGTATCAAAAAACCTATTCCAAAGCGAGTCTGATTTCACTGTCTCCATTCCTTGTTTTTGTTTCTTCTTGCATCCCAATTTCACTTTTTTTTTCACTTCGTCTTGTTTCAGATTCTGCCAGCGATCCTATTCAATTCCATACTATCACAGCCAAGTGTCAATTACAGAACTGCTACGGGTGTCAGTGGGCAAAAGGGTGAACAATTAGAGGGGGACAAAGTCCTGCTGCCGCGCGAGGTCACCAATGTCATCACCGGCAGCAGCGACGAGCTCCGGCTCATCGCCGTCGAGATCGTCCGAGTCGACGTCATCCGAGTCGATTGCGTCGTATTCTTCGTCATCGCTGGAGGCGTCCGACTCCTCGTCGTCATCGTCGCCCTCCGTCTTGGTGGCGGCATTCTTCCTGATCTGCCCTGCGCGGTCGACATGGGGCAATCGGCAGTTTTTCTTATGGCACACGCCCGTGTTGGCGTAGTCGGGACACTCGTGCACGTGTCGTTGGTCGCACTCGGCGCCTTTCTCGCAGTATCCTAGGATGGCAAAGTCTCTGCACACAGGAGCGCCAGGTGTCACCCTAACATGGGCGTAGCGACACTCGGGGTTTGCGCAGCGCCCGCGAAGAAAATGCACACATGCAGGGGATCGGTGGGGCGAAGGCTCATGGGAGAGATCGCAACTCATACCTGAGTTGCATTTACCAGTCTGAAGAAAATCCTTGCAAATGGCGACTTTGTGGGGGTCGTGCGTGTAGGGACACAAGGGTCCTTTGTAGCAACTGCCTAAAAATCATCCGATACGCAGTCTGGTTAGAACTCATCCAAGGCAAGCAGACGGGAAAGGGAAGGGGAGCAAAGGGATAATAGGCGGCCGAAAGCCTATCGTGGGGAAAGTGTCGGTACCCGTCGTAGTAAATCGCTGGCACAGAGCGTCCTTCTTCTTAACCGCCATCGGCTTTCTGTAATACATGTAAGTGCAAGCACATAATGTTCAGCACAAGACAGTCACCTTTTCGACGTAACGGCACCCAGCCGGTGCAGGTTACCATTCTTGCTGCGCACAAAGACCACTCCAGCGATCGTGACTCTCTTGGGCGTGTTGTTGGCCGTATTCGGATCATCTACCATCGGTAAGCCAGCTCTCGTACACAGGGGGGAGCATCCTCAGACAGAGAGAAAGAAACCAAAAATCCGGAAATAGAAACACGCACCAGACACTCTGATTAATTTACTTCCGCCGCGCGCAACTCGGAAGGGCACCTCGTTGACCAGAACCTGGTATTCCGCACCCGGCTCAACCGCGGCAACGGCGGTAGCAGTGGTAGCAACCTGCGGCGGGGCGCCGAACCCCGACGGTTGATACATCCGACCATGGCCCTGCGCATACCGTAGCACTCTGGCCTGCTCGATCTGAGCCTTCTTCTGCGACTTTGCCTTGCGGCTCGCCTCCATCGCCTTGGCGCGCGACTGAGCCTCCTTGTCGTAAATGGCCGAGTTGATCAACTGCATGTGCCGGTCGCGCTTCGCCACCCATTTGTTGTTGTTGTTGGTGGTGGTGCTGCTGGCTTCCCCTTCAGTATCCGTCCTGACTCCCGCAGAAGGCGTTGAGCCGGGGGTTCCCGAAGCTGTGGTGGTGTTGTTGTTGTTGAGGATGAGCGTTCGGTGGCGGTGGGGGGCAGCGACAGGGCGGCCGCCGCGGGGGTGGTACTGTCGGCCGCGATACGGTGCCCAGCCTCGTCCCCGCGATGGCACATGCCGTGATACATATTGGCCGGCGGGAATTTCGCTGGTGTAAGGGGACTCGGTGTGTTGATTTTTGTGTCGGTTGATCTGGCCTGGTGTTGAGGGGTTTAGCGGGTTGCAGCTGGATGAGGGCGCTCGCGCGCAAAGATGAATGAAAGCTCCGGCTTACCAGCAAGCTGGCTGATCTTAGCCATGAGATCTTGATCTTCTGTCATGGTGATGAAGTCAGATCACCTGTCGCGTTAGTAAGGATCTGTGAGATTAGGGTGTTGTCTGTTTTTGAAAGGTTGGTTGAGTCGTGAAAGGAAGTCAAGCTACTGAGCGTGTTGTTGATATGGGAGAGCAAGTGACGAAAGCCGTCAGCGGCAAATGAGTCACGTGATTACGTCATTCAACCGTGTAGAAGCAGCATGTACATGGCAAGAATGTTGATCCTCGCTGGGCCAAGGGAACTGGCCTTACTTGAAGTTTGCTTAAGTATTGTGATACAATGAAAATCGATAACTGGTATGTGATGGGTGAGCCAGTGGTCTAAACCCTCACTAGATGTATCTAAAACAAATCTGTATGAAAACATCACTCCAGTAACCCAAAAGAGAGTGAAAGAAGAGAGAAAACGCCATGGCCTATGCAAGATACATTCCGTGCTCTTTAGACAACATTCTCAAACTGTGCATCGTCATTATCAGTCACCATTCCCGACGCCATCGGATCATCCTCCGAGGCTTCATCAAAGTTATAGTCGAGACCAGGAGGAAGCTCCTCCTTGGCATTGCCATAGGCCATCGCGGTCGCATAGTTGCTCTCCTTGAACTCCGGCTTGAGCTCCCAGGTCATCGCGAAGTCTCCCGACTTGACCAAATGAGCCACCAACTCCAGAGTTTGCTTGAGATATGCCTCAGGCTGTCGTAGCCGGGCCTTGAGCGTCTTAAAAGGCCAGTACTTGTACTCGCGGAAGGCCTGGTAGATGAGATCCAGCAGCTCGTTCTGCGGCATACGCGTGGTTTTGTTCTCCTGAGCCTTGAGCTTGGCGGGCTTGGTAGCTTGCTGGTCGGTGATTTAGCATAAGATCCGCATACAAGAAATCCAGTAAATCCAAAACTTACCACAAATGCACCCTTGTCGCTCGGCAGCGCATTCCGCGACTGGAGCAGTTTGCCCGGAATCTTATCGATGAAGACGGTCTCACGCTTGGGTTTCAGCGCCTCCATTGCCTTCTTTTCCGACAGCATTCTGAATTCCTCGTTCTCAACCGGCAGGCAGTTAAACTCTTCTCCAATACTGCCAACCAGCGCCGTTTGTTCTAGTGTCCGTGTAAGCGACCACAACATCAAACCCGGCGCGTCCCCCCGAATAATACATACTAGGCACAGTCTTGCGCACGTAGGGCTCCCACTTCTTCTTGCGCTCCTTCTTCTTCATCTCGCGCTTCATCGACTCGTACAGCGCGGAGCGGGCCTCGCCGAAGACCACCATGCGATTTTCCTGGCCGGGGATATCTCGTTCCGTAAAGAGGTAGGTGTTTTGCGTCGAGTGCGACGTGATTTCCGTGTTTATCGTCTGTCGCTGCAGGATATAGTCTTTGGGGATTTCGCGGTTATCGTCTCGCTCGGGGATGCGCAAGCTGACCTACAAGGCGAGAGAAGCCCGGTGGTTAGCTCATGCGCAATTCATTCCCGACACCGAAGCTATCCCGAGAGGGCAAATCAAGCTCAAACCGGGTTTTCTACGGGATGGTCGCTTACTCGTTTGATATCGTTCGGCGTCCCTTCCACTCTCATCGTTCCGATCTGAACCTCCTCGTCGTCGTCCAGGTTGTTGGTTATGTTCGACCAATGCTCCCATAGCGACCGGGGCAGGCGCGAGAGCCACACGCTCCGCTGCGCCTGCGAGAAATCGAGATCGCCGGCATCTTCGTACAGGTCCTCGTCGTCGATGTCGGCGAGGACGGTGTCTTTGCTCTCGGGGTCGGGTTTGATGTATGGCGCCGTCTGAGCGTCTGGATCCTGCTTGATTTGGGGAACCATGACGCCAGACAAGTGGGTTGTTGCGGTGGCGCGAGATGTCGGGGAGGATCACTCGGGCGGCAGTTCACGAAGACAAGGGCGTCTTAATTTCGAGATTGAGCGACAGTCAATGCAGTATCCGGGAAAGTGGTGAGAAAGGTGGACGAGGGGGAAGAGTGAGAGTTAATTGATATTGAGGGGGGGGAGGTTGCATGCTTCGGTCTCTTTCTTTCTCTCCGCTTTGCAGTTCAACGGGCGGGCGGGTTTCAAGGCGGTGTGGCAAACCCTTGGGGGGGATTGGTAGAAACACTCCAGCCTGTGTTTTGAAGCTTCATTGAGTTCTTTGTTTAGACTTAAGTTCAGCGTTCTTAACTTATTCTTTGTTTCGGTTCGCAGATGCGGTAGAACAAACTTAGTGAGGAATAGCATTTCCTGTTTCATGATTACTAGCTGCATGAGACATCTGGGTAGATGCCTGGACAATAGTGATTGAAGGTAAGACTGATTGATAGAGGTAACACACCCCTGCATTGAATTCCGGTAAGGTGACCATCCCAGCTATGACAGCACCTTAGCAAGCTCTTGACTTCTCGCACATGCCCCTCCAGGTGTAATTCGATGAGGAATGGGCTACTTGAACTGTCAACCTCAAGGGTGAAGACCGTGGTGTGTTATTTATGCCTTAATCGGAGCTGAGCAACCAACCTCACAGGGCCGAGCCGCTTATCGATAAGCGATCCTCCACCTCCAGCTTCCATCACCGACGTCTGCCACCGACAGAGCAACATATCCAATCTGCCACGACATTTATGCCAACACTCCAGCAGTCTTTTGAACAGCACTCCTAAACTGTGACAAATTCTATCGTTCCTACCTTCTCACCATCTCACCCCTGACAAACCCCTCTCGACATCCCCACCATGGCCTCCCAAAAACTCACCTCCGCATTATCGGAGATCGAAGCCTCGACCAACACGCCCACCAAGCTCCAACAATACACCGACCTGCTCACCGAGCTCGTCAACACAACACCACCCGCCCAACTGCCCCAAGACCTCATTGTCTACCTGGACTCAATCCTCAGCGAAAGCCTCAGCATCGTAGCCGCCCGGCCCCTCCTCGACCACTTCGTCACCCTCCTCCGGCCGCTCCCCTCGGAGACCAAAATCACCGTCGGCCAACACGCCGTGACGCTGCTGCAGTCGCGCTCGACCTCCGTCGAGGAGCAAGACGCCTCGATCCGGGAGATCCTGGCGGACGCGTACGAGGCGGAAGAAGACTACATCGCGGCGGCGCGGGCGCTGCAGGGGATCCACATCGACAGCTCGCAGCGGCAGGTGACGGACCTGTCGAAGGTGCGGCTGTGGATCCGGATCGTACGGCTGTACCTGGAGGAGGACGACACGACGAGCGCGGAGGCCGTCCTCAACCGGATCAAGAACCTGCCGACCAAGATCGCGGACCCGGAGCTGAAACTGCACTTCAAGCTGGCGCAGGCGCGCATCTTCGACGCCCGCCGGCGGTTCCTCGACGCCAGCCAGGAGTACTTCGGCGTGAGTCTGGCGGCCGGCCTCGTGGACGAGTCGGACCGGCTGCACGCGCTGGCGGCCGCCATCCGCTGCGCGGTGCTGGCGCCCGCGGGGCCCCAGCGCGCCCGCCTGCTGGGCACCCTGTACAAGGACGAGCGCGCCACCTCGGTCGACGAGTTCGCCATCCTCGAGAAGATGTTCCTCGATCGCTTGCTCGTGCCCGATGAGGTGGCAGCGTTTGCGCTGCGCTTGGCCCCCCACCAGCTGGCCGTCACCGCCGATGGCTCCACCGTGCTGGACAAGGCCGTCGTCGAGCATAACCTCGTTGCGGCGAGTAAGCTCTACGAGAATATCACCACGGATGCGTTGGCCGTGATCCTGGGGCTGCAGGGGAGCGGCGAGTTCACCGCGGGCGAGAAGGCCGAGGCGTATGCGGCGCGCATGGTCGAGCAGGGTCGCTTGAAGGGGACTATCGATCAGATCGACGGGGTCATTCACTTCGAGGCCGCGGCCGGGTCGTCGTCGGTCGCCTTCGGGAGGCATATTCGGCAGTGGGATGCGGGCGTGCAGAGTCTGGCGGAGGATGTCGAGCGCGTGGCTACGAGTATCACTGAGGCGTTTCCGGTAGGTGGGCCTGTTTCTTGGTGGGAGAGCATGGGGCAGGAGTGCTAATTTTGGGCCTAGGAATTTGCCGCTGAGCAGGCGGCGGTGCATTGAGGGTGCTCGGTCATCCATGGGCGCAGTCAGGTCTTCAAAGGGACTCTTGTCAGCTGGACACATTAGAATCTCTGCCGTAAGGTCAGAAACAAGGAGTTCTATCAGGTGGAAAAGAGCTGCATGGTAGGAAAGGGAAAAAATACAATAAGTCATAATCTTCGTTGCAGTCATTAGCGTTCGTCTATTCTAAGTTTTCTGTTCTATGAAATTAACGAGTTGAGAGTAAAGAGTGTATCAAGGTAGAAGAGGAGCGTAGATCCCTGCTACCTCATTTGGGGGTCCTGTGTCTTTTCCCTCCGCCTTGAATGTGAACACAGCCGAGGAAATCCGCCCTCCGATCCGAGGGGTTCTGTCCAAAGGAAGCATACTCCTCCGTCCTCGCCAGAGGGTATACCACGATCCAGCCTCAAGCACCGCGTATCCTCGCCGGAGCATCTCACCTCATTGAGCTCGTACAGAGGCAGGAACAGAAGACATCACCACCCACTGCTCCATTCACTCCACCCACTCACCATTCACCACCCAAACACCCCACCAAAGCTTATCAGATCACCATCACCATCACCACCAGAATCCTCTTCCACAGGGCAACCCCCTCACGTCCCAAAAAACACGTCTCCAGCCCTAAAAGTGGATTTTCGTGATACATTCACATCTCACCAGCAGCAAGCACACCTGATTGGGCCCCCGGACGCGTCCACACGTCCCAAGTAACACAGCCAGGAGCTTCAGCCCTAGGGGTGGATTTTCGTGATCGGTTGACATCTCGACGCAGCGCGGGAGCTGATTGGATGGAAGGGGTTTCAGACCCCCTGGCGACGCGAACCGGGTAACACGGGTTCAGCCTTATATGTGGATTTTCGTGATGGTTTCGACATCTCGACACCGACGCCATGAGGGCAGATGGCGTCGGTAACGCATTGCGTGATCTGTGATGCCGTTTCTGTCTCGGGTGTTGCGCCTGGGTGCTGACTGGTTCGGTGAAGCTTTTAGCGGTTGCTGGGTTTGAGGTTTTAGCGAAGTCTGCAAGGTCTCTTATGCACGACCGTTCGAGCTATCCTCGCTGATTTTGATATCCGTGCGCACGGTGATGTCCATGGGGTGGTGGTGGTGGTTGTAGTGGTTCGGCGCGAAGATGGACGAGGTTGAGCCGTCGCGCTCGTCGGTCGAGGTGGAGCGCGAGCCGAGGCCTTCTTCCATTTTGTAAAAGTCGGAGGCTGCCGCCGCCGCCGCCGCAGCAGCAGCACCGCTAGGGGATGACTTGGCGCCGGCGGAGACGACGAACTGCGAGGTGCTGACGTCGGTGGGGATGTAGTAGGGGGCGGAGCGGTAGCGGCGGTGGCTGGGGACCTTGAAGCGCGGGAACAGGCCGCGGATGATGGGCAGACACGAGCAGATGAGCCCGATGGAGGGCTCGACGTGGGTCCACAGCGTGGCCTGGTAGACGGTGTAGGTGGTGTCGGCGTTGTCGATCCAGAAGAGAACGACGATCCGGTAGATGCTGGCGAAGCAGACGAAGGCGCCTAGCGCGAACACCCCGTTCAGCGCCAGCTTGTCCTGCCAGGCGCGGTGCAGGCCCCAGATCATCGGGATCGGCAGCACCAGAATCACAAAGTCCATCAGCACGTTGAACGCCTGGTTCGTGATGATCAGCGTCATCCCGTCCAGGCATTGCCCGGCTACGCTGTGGTCCCAGTAGGCGCGCAGCGGCCGGCACTGCAGCGCGCAGGCCAGGAAGATGGCGATCCCCCACAGGGTGATCAGGATGTTAATCCCTAAGGTGATCCATTGGAAGGGCTTGGTCGTGAAGACCCGGCGGTAGAAACAGATGATCGAGATTTTGATGGCCGGGCAGAGGAGGAAGTAGGTGAATTGGTTGGCCAGGAAGATCTATGTGTTGGGGCGGTCAGTTGCTGGATCGGGTGTCTGTTGATGGGACAGATGGGATTTACCTTGTAGAAATTCATCATGGTGTCATTGTTCAGGCTGTTTTGGTGGGCTCCGTTGCCTCCGATGGTCACCCCTGGGTGTGAGGTTAGCGGGCTTTCGAGGTGATGGCAGCGTCGCTCGACTTACAGAGCCCCAGTTCGATCAGCATGCCGAGGAGGAGTATAATCGACGCAAAGGAAAGATAGTCGTCAACGCCAAAGCGTACTCGTCGCTTCAGTCTGGCGAATGCACGCAGCATGACTGCAATAAAGGAGAGACCGACCAGCACCGACACGATGCATATCATCTCCTTCCCTCTCGCAGTGAGGACCATGGTGGATGTATCGGTGAAGGTTTATAGTTGGATGAAGGGAATAGATTTGGGTAAAATGAATGACTGGGTATATGTTTAAGTGAAATGTGACAATCACAACATCATTGATTGAGTATGTACACGGGGGTGGATCCTAGGCCCCAGCCAGTGGTATCAACACCTCAGAAAAGTGTTGTAGCGATCCCAGATATTGACGATCGAAGTGAGGGCCACCCCCAGGTCGAACAGCAATTAGCATAAATGAAGACAGAGGCTCACGGAATACGGAGGAACAAGTGGAAACCCGCTTAATATGTAGACTACACATTGCATAGCCAGATCATATGAGAACCTGCCCGATGGGTCCCAGCAGAGGAACTCCGGAGCGAAGGATCCTCGCCTACTAGTGCTTGCGAACTGGCGCATTTGTCATTTATTGGAAGCTTGAGACATTGTGTGATGCACTGGGCAATCTCGTTCCCAGCTCGACACCGATGACTAGGACCACTTTTACTGCCACGGTGGAGTAGGGGACTGCTGCAACATGGCAACAGAGGCCTTCACCCGCCGATCTTGAGGAAGCACGAGCCGAGATCAGAGGATCTGCGTCAGCTCGTGGCAAGGCAACGTTGGAGTTCGTATGCACGTAACCAACTCCTCATGAGGGGTTCTCTGCAGAGCGGTGACCGAAATTTTCTGCGGGTGGTTCGTAGACTCGGCCAAATGAGCATATACAGGGATTATCGTCCTGATGCATCGGTTATTCTAGAAAAGGCAGGAGCAGGAGCAACCATTGATTATGCTGATTATGCAAATAGAGTAGGAGGTGAAACCACGCACGACTAGCGGTTTGCAGATGGGATGGCTCGTGCCATTTGAAATTGAGCTCCACTGTCCAAAGAAAGAACCCAAGAACCAAGGGTTCTGGCCGGATAGGAGCGGGAGAGAGTGAGAGAGAGAGAGAGAAATTGGAACGAGTCAGTTCAAACTCCGACGGGAATTCGGCGCCATCCCGCCACGCTTGCCTCAATCGGCTCAGGGCGGGGTTCCGCCGCGCGGGTTCGGACCATGGAGATTATTAGTTAATTAGTTATGACGGTACCGATTTAGTCAAGCTTGACGACCATCGGCTCTCGATTGATTGCCTATATACTATGTACTTACGGAGTAGTACAAAGTAAGAATGCAACCGAGGCATCAGCCTCCTTTTCTCGTGACACAAAGCTAGAGAGAATCTGACAATTGAGTATCAAGAGATGGAATCTTCCACAAGTCGCGCACTCACCACCGTCGCTCTGCACCTGCACGATCGATTCGACTACTAGCCGGTCAAATCCGGTGTGGGCAGACAAATATGCGCATATGAATGGCAGCCTAGCAGCCAAGGAGGGAACTGGGATGGAGCATTTCAGCTCTTCTCTTCCCCGATACAGATGATCATCGGAGTCAGATCGCCCTTTGATTGACCAAGATGCCAGGAAGCCAGAACCCACCGAGTCTCCCCTCCGGCCAGGCTGCTCCACCACGCTGAGTGGATACTCCACCACCACAGACAATTATTGGAGTCGAAATTGAATCCAGTGCTTTCGGCCGTAAAGAGTCCAGAACCGATTCATCGCTTCGCCCAATTGATTGCGCTGACAAAAGTGCTCCCTCGATCTTTGCCAATGGTGTTTGTCCTGCTCTTCTTGTTGACCAGAGTCTAGGAGCAATAGTCTACACCTTTGGCGGTGCTGGACCATGGTCGGCACCGCCGATCAATTGTCCGTGACGCCCAGAAAGGTCGTGCGTTACCTAAAATCAACGGTGCAGTGTCCATCGGTTAAATAGGCCGGCAAGTCAAGGGATGACCTCCTGTTCAATTGCACCGGAACGATGCCCACACACAGTTCTTAAATCGATCAAAGAATCACTTGGTACGTCGTTTGGTGGACAAGGTTGAGTCTAGGGCAGTTAGCATCTTCAATAGTCTCAGTAAGGTTAATCCGCTGTCAGCTGGAATAGGTAAGAATCATCGTTGGGATCGACTGGCATGACGGCATAACGTTACCATGTGCAAAGCATGTGGACAATGAATCACTTGCAGGATGAGCATATTCAGCATAGCCTTGAGAAGGTCCAATTCAAGGCCACAATCCGCACGACATGGAATAAATTGCACTGAGACCATAAGTACCAAGAATAAGTGATGGTTGATTGCACTAATCATAGCGATGTTGCTACAGTCTCTAGGCTGAGTCCGGAAGTGGGGATTAACCGTCCGACCCGTTCTTGTTGACCTGGTTTATTCTCCCTCACCAACCCAGCAGCCATACTTAAAAATGGAGATCGCACTCCCTCTGTGGCGGGGTCCAAGCCAGGACCCTGCAGGTTTTCGCCAGGGTGTATATCAATTCCAGTGCATGCTTTGATCTACTTGCTTGATTTTGAGTCTAGTATACCACAGACCACCTACCTTCCCACCATGACGAATACTCCCCTCGCTACGAAATCAGCGGTGACTGCACCTCCCACTCGTCCCCCGGTAATCCCCTTGATCATCAATGGAAAGGAGGAGTTAGCAGAGTCTACATTCGAAGTCGTCAGCCCCTACACCAACGAACCTTGCTGGGCAGCTGCCTCTGCCTCCCCGCAAGATGCCATCCGCGCCGTGGAGGCAGCAGAGGCGGCCTTTCCAGCGTGGTCGCAGACCAAACCCACCGTGCGGCGGGATATTCTCCTGAAGGCGGCCGACATTCTGGAAAGTCGCCTCGAGCAGAACGCGGAGTACATGCGGACGGAGATGGGCGCAGATGTGGGTGCGTCGCAGTTCTTCATCGTTCCACTCGGGATTCGCATGCTCAGGGACATTGCGGGGCGCATCACTTCCATTTGTGGCAGTGTGCCCGTCGTTGAGGAAGAGGGTCAAAGTGCGATGATCTACAAGGAGCCCATGGGGGTCATTCTGGGCATTGTCCCTTGGTATGTTTCGTGTTCTCCCAATCGTTGAGCAAGGCAGGCAACGCTCTCTCCACAACTCGGGGAGGTGCGATTAGATTGACTGACTTTTTTCCGAAAAGGAACGCCCCGTACGTCTTTGGTGTTCGTGCGGCCGCCTGCGCGCTCGCCGCCGGTAACACAACGATCCTTAAATCCTCCGAAGCCACTCCCTGCAGCTACTGGGCGCTGGCCCGTGCGTTCGTGGATGCAGGCGTGCCAGCCGGTTGCTTTAACCTGATCTCCTGCCGGCCGCAGGATGCCCCTGCAGTAGTCAATGCCATGGTTGAGCACCCGGCGGTGCGCAAAATCAACTTCACCGGCAGCACGGCCGTGGGCCGAAAGCTTGCCGCGGTCTGTGGGCAGAACCTCAAGCCCTGCTTGATGGAGTTGGGCGGCAAGAACAGTGCCATCGTGCGCGCGGATGCCAACATTGAGACCGCCGTGAAGGGCGTCCTAGCGGGTGCTTACCTCAATGTAAGTTCTCTTTTTGCCATCCGATTTCCTGAGGGGGAGGGGCATTCTGACGCCACTGTAGTCGGGGCAAATCTGCATGTCCACGGACCGCATCCTTGTCCACTCCTCCATCGCCCCGGCTTTCATCGACGCGCTCAAGGCGGCGCTTAACTCCAACCTTGACTCCTCGTCGCCTCCTCCTACGTTGGTCAACATAGCTTCCAAGAAGCGGGTCGAACGGCTGGTGTGGAATGCCCTTGAGAATGGCGCCCAGCTGCTTTCTGGCTCGGTGGATGAGAAGACAGCCCAGGCTGGAGGTGGCGTGCGCATGCCCCCAATTCTTCTCGGCGACGTGACGGAGAACATGGCCGTATGGCAAGAAGAGGCCTTCGCTTCGTTGGCGGCCTGTATGGTGGTGGACAGCGACGAAGAAGCCATCCGCCTGGCGAATAACAGTGGGTATGGCCTGTCTGCGGCGGTGTTCACGGAGGACCTGCGCAAAGGTCTGGCGATGGCGCGGAAAATTCAATCAGGGTACGTCTCCTTCTGTGCCTGACTCCCGAATCCAGTTTGCTAACCGCCACGCTTGCAGTGCCGTCCATATCAACAGCATGACCGTCCATGACGAGCCCGTCCTTCCCCACGGCGGAGTGAAGAACAGCGGATGGGGCCGGTTCAACTCATCCCAAGGACTGGAGGAATTCCTTGTCACCAAGAGCGTGACTTGGATGGACTAGACCCGACGTAAAAGCAAGCAAGCAAGCAAGATCCACACGATCTGATGTACTGTATATAGAAACCTTTTTTTTAGCGCGGTGTGCATGATATCCTCGACCGCCGTGAGCGATGAACCTGACATTCTTCCCCCCGGGGACGCATCAACATGCCCCCTCCCAACGTATCCCTCCCTCGCGAGAGGTAGATATTAACCCGAGAATCACCCATATATGGCATCCCAGCTCGCACAGACAGCAGGGAATCACGAACCGACCAGCAGCAATTACCCCGAATCCCCGACGTCTCGTCCCCCTACGGTCGGGCTATCTCGCTCCGAGGGTGAAGCCCCATCCAGTTAGGTAAATTACAGAAACAAGCTTCGCACCGTGCAACAATACAGCAGACAGAATTCCATACCAAGCCAAGCCCTCAAGATCTCTTCTCTCTATTTCATCGTTCTGTTGATAACCTTAAACCCACCGCATGCAAATAGGGGTTGAGGTATGAGCATGACGGATGCGTGCATGCCCCGGGCGGCAACTGAGCCTGCTCGATTCGGGAATTTCAATAGACGACAGCAACTACGTCATGGGTGCAGTTTCGGAATTCGTGTAAGGGCGAGCTGATTGGTGGGATTAAGTGGTGGTGTCAGCAGGTGGGCAGGGGTGGGCAGTAGCCGACCTGTCTGGGTCAGGTGATCAATTGCCGGTTTCGAGGGTAACCTGGTGTTAGTTACATGTACCATGAGGGTGGATTGTGGGGTATTATGGTACAGTACTGTGTCTTGTACGGTCTGGATGTTTTGGGGAGTGGCGGTTGTTTGTGTGGTTGATGTCGCTTGAGATGGTACCTGTAGTATTGTTCTTCAAGGTGAGGAGGTTGGAAGGGTCGGTGTGGCTCACCTATTGACTCGGGAGGGGAAGTACTGTACTGAAGTAGATCAATCAAGCCACCATCTGATTCTTCGGTCCGAGGTACATTCGACTTGGACAGGGGTGTTAGTCCGCTGAAGAATGGGAGGTGTGTTCGTCTCTGGGGTTGGTTGATTGATACACAGCTCCAGCTTACAAAGGTATCTACTGGTTCATGTTTTGGGTGTATTGCGGCTGGGTTCGTCTCGATCACTGTAATATAGGAGGACTCAATGGTAACGGTAAGTTAGTTGTAGGAATCTCGTAAGTGCTGGAGTGTTCAAGTGCTTGAGGGAGACACACACAGTAGGATTTCCCCAGGCGGGGAAAGATACCTTAAACAGTGGCACTGCAAACTTGAACTTCCAAGATGAGAAAACCAAGTGATCGTCCGCGCGGGGGAATGACGGGCTGACTTAAGCCTACACGCTCATTTGCTCTTCCCAGCGGCGGCATGTGAAAGGGACTCGAGCTCCATTGTGTCATCATCATGGGCTGGGGAAAAGAAAGCATCTGCTGACTTTTCTGGGGAAAAAACCAACTCGCGTTTCGGCATGTGATGGTATGGATGGGAAGATATGTAGCTTGAAGGAGCGAGGTTCGTCTGCCAATATACATACATGGAACATATATTCCAGTGGGCAGGTTGTAGTTATCATCCTCCTCAAGGTCGTTGGATTTCTAGTTTTGGATGAGCAGTCTGATTGAGGTCACCCTGTTGGTTGATATGGGCTACGGTGTAGAGTACTAGTTATAGCACAGACTGAGTGAAGATGTATTAAGTCTGCCAGTATTAGCTGTTCCCGTACAGTACCTGAGGATTAGAGCTGGGGCAGGCAGACGGTATCAGTACGTATGGTATGGACAGGGTATGGGATGAGCCTCGGCCGATAAAGCAGCTCTCCCCCGATCGGCTTCTGAACATTGGAATTCCCTCTCGCTCTCTCTCGCTCCCCCGGATCACTGGGGGTTTCTCTTAAGATCTGCCCCATCATTCATTATTGTCTTTCCTCAAATACTTTTACCTTTCCTTCTCCCAATCTATCTTCTGTTTTTTTTTTCACCTCTACTCATCTTATCCTCCATCCCCTTCACACACTCCCCCACATCATGACGACTGCCCCCAGGATTATTGTAGTTGGCGGTGGATGTGAGTGACTCCGACTTAACCGTTTCCAGCTTTCCCCGCATTGCTGACCATTGCCTCGTCGCTCAGTGTCCGGTCTTAGTGCCGCCCACACCGTCTACCTCAACGGTGGAAATGTCCTCGTTCTGGACAAGCAGGGTGCGTTTTCTTTCCCCTTGAAGTGGCGAGTGATACGATTGAGATCGCAGTTCGATATCGCCATATTCCATCTCTGTCCTCGAGGCTAACTCCAGACCAGCCTTCTTCGGTGGCAACTCCACCAAGGCTACTTCCGGTATCAATGGCGCCCTGACCCGCACCCAGGTCGACCTGGGAATCCCCGACAGTGTCAAGACCTTCTACGAAGATACCCTCAAATCGGCCAGAGATAAAGCTCGTCCGGATCTCATCAAGGTCCTGACCTACAATTCTGCTTCCGCGGTCGAGTGGCTGCAGGATGTCTTCAACCTCGATTTGACGCTAGTTTCCCGCCTGGGGTGAGTTTTGCTTGTGACCGGACACTCTTGGTGACTTCGAGCCATCATGCTAATTCTGCGCAGTGGTCACTCCCAGCCCCGCACACACCGTGGTCACGATGCCAAATTCCCCGGAATGGCCATAACCTACGCCCTCATGCAACGGTTAGAAGAGCTCACCGAGTCGGAGCCCGACCGTGTCCAGATCATCAAGAAGGCCCGCGTTACCTCCATCAACAAGTCCGGAAATGCTGTGACAGGTGTCACCTACGAGTACAACGGCGAGACGCACACTGCTGATGGTGTGGTCGTCCTGGCCACCGGTGGCTACGCTGCCGACTTTGGCGATGGATCCCTGCTCAAGCAGCACCGTCCGGACACCTTCGGGCTGTCCAGCACCAACGGCACCCACGCCACGGGTGATGGCCAGAAGATGTTGATGGAGATCGGCGCCAACGGAATCGACATGGACAAGGTCCAAGTGCACCCCACGGGTCTTGTCGACCCCAAGGACCCCACCGCCAAGTTCAAGTTCCTGGCTGCTGAGGCGCTCCGTGGTGAGGGTGGTCTTCTCCTCAACTCGGACGGTGAGCGGTTCTCGGATGAGCTGGGTCACCGTGACTACGTCTCTGGACAGATGTGGAAGGAGAAGGAGAAGAACAAATGGCCCATCCGCCTTGTGCTCAACAGCAAGGCCTCCAATGTGCTCGACTTCCACACTCGTCACTACTCCGGCCGTGGCTTGATGAAGAAGATGACCGGCAAGGAGCTCGCCAAGGAGATTGGCTGCGGCGAGGCTGCCCTCAAGAAGACCTTCGACGACTATAATGCCATCGCCGATGGCAAGAAGAAGGACCCCTGGGGCAAGCGTTTCTTCCACAACCTGCCTTTCAGCATCGATGATGACTTCCACGTGGCCCTTATGGAGCCCGTTCTTCACTTCACCATGGGTGGTATTGAGATTAACGAGCACGCCGAGGTCCTGAACAGCGAGCAGAAGCCCTTCGAGGGTCTCTACGCCTGCGGTGAGCTTGCCGGCGGTGTCCACGGCGCTAACCGCCTGGGTGGCTCTTCGCTCTTGGGCTGCGTCGTCTACGGCCGTGTTGCCGGTGACAGCGCCAGCCAGTTCCTCTTCAAGCGTCTCCTCTCCGGTGGCGCGTCCACCGCACAACAGCGTCTGGGCCAAATCTCCCTGCACATCGACCCGTCAACCCCGGGCAAGATCGCCGTCGAATGGACTGGAGCCGGTAGTGGTAGTGGTCAAGTCTCCGCGGCTGCCGGAACTCCTGCTGACTCCGTCCAGGCCGCGAAGTCTAGCGCCACCCCCGCGGGTGCTCCGGAGTCTGCCAAGCCGACCAGCCCGGCCAAGTTCAGTATTCCCGAGACGGAGTACTCCATGGAGGAGGTGGCCAAGCACAACAAGAAGGAGGACCTGTGGATCGTGGTTAAGGGTGTTGTATTGGACGTGACCAACTGGTTGGACGAGCACCCCGGTGGCGCCAATGCTTTGTTCAACTTCATGGGTCGCGATGCCACTGAAGGTGTGTTTTCCCTCGTGAATGATGTCAAGAAAAATGAGACTGACCATAGCTACTTTAGAATTCGCGATGCTCCACGACGACGAGGTCATCCCCAAGTACGCTGCCCACATTGTGATTGGTCGCGTCAAGGGACAGACTCCCAGCCTAGAGCTGTGATTTGCGCGTTAGAGTCTGTTTTGTTTTTTTGGATGAAAATGATCTTGCAGCCATGTTGATACATACCCTAGTCAGTCTTATTTTTTTTTCGCTTTGCTTTGCTGTGATCCATGCATGCATGCCTTTGATGGGGCTTAGACGTTTGATTCTTTCTGCGGTGGTTGTAAAATACAAGCAGTATAGGACATCAATTGAAGGTTATTCTTGGACCGTTTGGTATAATTTGACCACAATAGCAAGTGCTTATTCTTCTATCCGATGTTGTTGACATGTCGGGAGGCACAAGTGCTGAGTCGAATGGATATCCCACCCCTAGCTCAGCTTGCCTTCTCGGGCAAAATCCACGAGAAACTTGACAGTGCATTACCTCGTGATAGGGGGTATATGTGTACATCATAAGTAGTAGTGATGCACTCGAGCGCTAGGATGATGATGTATTAAGATGAGTGGGTGGGGGTCACGCCTTCACAGGCAACTATAGCCCGCGCTCATTGTATGCAGGTGCGTCTAGGTTCCTGGGACCGAGTGCAGTGACATTTGAAACATACCCTAGCTGGGGATCCTTGGCCCTTCTTGACCCCTCGTGTGGATTACAACGTGAAACCGGGTTCGTAGAGCGACTGTCTGGTGGATAGATCAGATAGTTGCTCATGTTTAGCTTTACTGTCACGAGCGGAGTTGATTCCATGATTCTCGATGCATATAGTAGCATGTTGGGCTCTATTCCTTTGGGCTCGTGTTCGGACATGACCAGATAGATGAACCGAATGATTCGTTTTTTTTTTCTGCTTATGGGACAGGGATGGATGTCTTATACATGCATGGTGGCGATGGTGAAAATGGCTGTTGTTGGCTACGCTTATCTAAGGATCTTAGCTTGGTTCGTATTTGTTTATTGTTTGGCTCCTTTTTTGTTGTTGATCCATCTCGACCATTGGAAACAAGTTAACAACTGATCGAATTGACTGACACCTGGAGCTTTGAAGGGAGGCCTGGTAAGGCCAATCTAGATCGGTGCCTGACTCCACTTGCAATCTCCAACATGATTCATGGTCATTGGTGGCTGTTTCAAGTGGCCTGATCGCTTGCTTTTCCAGGTGTGCCTGTGCTGACGGACTCTCCCCCGAGATCGATGTCCGGGATTTCCGGCCCCTTCCGACGACGGCACAACACACGCGGGCAACGCCAGCCGCAACATTCAACAGCAAAACAAGACCAAGCGGTCTTCGCCATTAATCCACCCATCCGTCCTGTCTTTTCCTATTCCCGTCACTATTAACTATGATCCTTGAATACGACCATCTCTGATCACCCCCTCCGGCGATATCCCGGCCTAGAAAAACCTGCCCTCGGCCGAGCCCCTCCTCGTGTGGTTCGGGGATCGCCCCCCTTATTACGATTCACCCTACTGATCATCTCCGTTCATGAATGCTCCACCACCAATCCCACCCATGACTACTGTGTACGTCCATTCAACATTGTCCACCCAATTGCGGGGTGGGATCGGGGCAATGGTACCCGGCGCGAGCTGAAAAGCTGCTGGACCACTCGCAATCTCGAATCTGGGTCTAATGACAGGGGGAAGATTTCGCCTCTTTCCGGTGAGAGTGGGGGGCGCTTGTCTTTCGCTTCAATTCCATCTTAATCTATTCGCCGTTTGGTCATTGGGCCGCGACATGAGTCGTGCTCAGCGCCGGTCTTTGATGGGGCAGGATGATGGCGGGTGGGATAGGAAAGTGGGCAGTGCCGACTGGAGAAAAATAATGGTGGGCGGTCCTGTCCTGTCCTGTCCGCTCTCCCCTCGCACAAGTCCGTGGAGATGAGCGCATGCTCGGGGGGTTACGTTGGATGTGTGTACCTGCTGTAGCGGTGGTCCTGTGGAGCATGGCAGGGAAGTCAGCTCCTCGGGTTGCGTGCGACAGGGCCCAGATTCCCCGAAGAAGGCAGGCAGGCACTCAAGGGCTGAAAAGTCGCCTGCTAAGGGTAATTAGATTGCTGTTGCTGCTGTTGCTGCTGCTACTGTTGCTGCTCGGAGATAGTACAAATGCTGGTCCTCCTGTCCCTGACACACGCGAGGCCCTGCGCTGCTTTTTCTTTCACGTCCAACGATTCGTGATCTTTTTTGACCCTACTATTCAACCCACGATAAAAGCAGTGCTTAGTGGCTGGCCACTGACGCCTCTGATACCTTCACTCGCTTTATTGTATTCTCGGTGCACGTGAATTGGATATCTCAGCATCCAACACCAAAGGTATCGGAAACTATCCGCTACACATCCTGCCACCATGCCCAATCGGCCTAAGTTAGATCAGTTTGATATTCGACATGTGGATCGTCGGGAGCTATACACGGACTTCAAGAAGCGCATTGCGTATTTGAAGGCCTTTTTGAATCTGGTGGAAGGTGCAGATTTCTCCCTGATTGTTCCGAATAAGTTTCTGACCTGGGTTTGCCCACAAGATGATATAATCGTCTTCAACAAAGGCGTCAAGTACCTAAAGACGGCGATCCCAGACCTCACGCATCGCCTGTATTCCAAAATGCTCGAGTTCGACATCACAGCCCGCGCGTTGCGGACCCGCAACACCGCCTGCCACGCGCACGTGGAAGATCTCTTCACCATCGACAGTCCGCACGTGGAGCGCCGCAAGATTTTTTGGAAGTGGTATTTGACCCGGCTGTGCAACGACCCGAGCCAGATGGAGTATTGGGAGTATCTGGAGAAGGTAGGGTGAGTCCTCCGGCTCTTTCGCTCAGATGTTGCGCGCATCAGTTCGTTAACATGGCCCCTAAAAGGAGGATGCACACCGGTAAAGAACTGCTGCACCCGTTGAACATCGAATACATCCACATGAACGCCTGCCTCCGGTACGTGGAAGACGCGTTGATCGAGTGGATCTCGCTCCACCCGGAAATGACCGTCCGCTTCAAGTTCGCCCTCATCCGCGCCCTGAACAAGATCATGTGCATCCAGAACGACCTGATCTCGAAATGCTATATCCCCGCCGGGCAGGAGTATGAAGAGAATTCCGAGGAGGAGGGGCCTACGATGACGACAACGACGACGACGACGACATCAACAACGACGGTGGATGACCCCCGACGACGACCCAGTTTTGACACGATGGCCTCCTCGCCACATTTTCGCCCCCGCGCCGAATCCCAGGCCACCACCGGCACGACCGCCTCCAAGACAGCGAGCAGTGTCCGCAGCGCCGAGACCCAGCTTTCGGCCCCTCTCGACAGCCCGTATTTTGGGCATCATCCGAGCTGCCTAACCCCGGGGTTGGTGTCCTCGTCGTCGAGACCGACCTCCTCGGCGGGCGAGTCTCTGAGCGCGAAGAGCATGACGACGGCGACGACGGCGACGAATAGCAGCAGCAGCCATGGTGATATTCTGGCTGCTCGCGCGAGCTCCTCCACCCTGGATTCGAATCCGTATCCGACCACCCCGCCCTCCACGTCGTCGAGTAGCAGCAGCCTGCGTCCGGCGCCGCCGAATAATCTCTGGCGCAATTCGATGGTCGGGCTCGTGGCGCCGTTGACGGTCGAGTCGTTGCAGACGCTGGAGACGAAGATTTGGTCGGAGAGGAGTTGAGCGGATGTTGTCGGCTGGTGGCCCTCAGGTTCGAGGTTCGAGGCTGTAGGGTGGTGGTTCCTTATTTAATTGTACATAATATCTAACTAGTGATTGGGTATGGAACTATTTGGTGATGTTTTCGATGAGCATTCTTGGGCTTTAGTGGTGAGTGTTGCTTCTCGCCTCTAGGAGGATAAGATAAGGTAGGTTTGTCCTGGACATCTGTAAATACTGTAGTAGTCGGCATGTATCAAAGAATGAGAATAGAGGCGAGGAGATTCGGAGTTTATACAACTACGCAGATCAGATCAGTCAGCCCTCAGTACTCATCTGCACAGATCCCAACAAGACCGAAGCGCAACTGTGCTACCGATCTATATATCCCGGTCGACCGGTCCCATGTAGACCTGCTGGTAGAATCACACCCTTTCCCCGAAACCGAAGCCCGTGCTGAAACCCGGAGATGTAGCGAACTAAAATCAACCTGTTTGAACCGATAGGGAGGAAGATTGTGAGCCCAATTCCATGGACTATTTTTCTGGTTGTTGCTTGTGGGGGTAGGGCAGGTAGATTACCGCGTCATATTCAGATACTACCTCCGATATCCATTGGGGTTCTATATGTCCTTCTGGTTCGGGGCTTCAGTAGCTGGGTGTGTTTATGTTTGTGTGTTGTGATTGTTGTAGCTAGTACTAGCTGGGTAGCTGGGTTTGGGACAGGTGTGTGATTGAACATGCATGGTGGTGGAGTATGGGAGCTGGATACGGAGTACATATCCGGGGATTTGGGTGGTGGGCGCTGCAGCGGACAAGGGATTGTCTGTCTGCTAAGGTGCTGGGTCAAGAGAACAGGGTTTGTCGGTCTGTGCTATTTGATTGTGGTACTATGGTGAGGTACCTGGTTTAGAGGCAAGTGTGGAAGAGGTTTTGTTTTTGTGGCGTGGGCGATGGATGTACTCTACTGTCTGCACTGTACTGGATTCAGGAAATTGTGGCTGGTTGATCTTGTGGCTTTGTGGTTCTTCTATTGTTGGTGTTGAATAGCTTGATTGTGTGCATTCGAATTGGCTTTCAGGTTAGGTGTATATCTCACGAGGTGTATGCGTGCATTTGGATATTTATAATTGAATATAGATATATATTTATACCCGATAAATCAAGAAGGTGCTCGTCGCTTGACGCGGCGCTATAAATTCAACTTGATGGACAAATCTACCAGCTGCACACACTATAATACCAGACGATGCTGGACCAGGGCAAGACCATCTGGATATATCACTACCATGCAACCGCATCTACCCCCTAAGTGCTACTTCCCCATCGCACCAGGACCAGTCTGCATATGCTTCAAGATCATCCTCAGACGTCGTACAGCAGGGCCATCCGCCTCCTGGCCATCTGAACCACCCCTGTCCCTGGACTGTAGCTCCTGGGCGGCGGCCTCCAGAGTAGGTTGCAGGTAGCCCCATACCTCGTCGTGGTATCGCTCCTCCACCCCGAGCCAGGCCGCTGCGCCTGGTATTCCCGTCATGACCGCGTCGCGCAGGGTCACGGCGTCTGTATTGGCTGCGGACGGGACGGACTCGAGGAAGCTGCTAATATCAGGAACGAGACTATGCGGGTTTACGTGGTTGGTAGTGTGTGTGTTGATGGTAGAAGTGGGAAGCACGCGACGAAAAGACTCGAGAGCCTGGATCTCCGTGGGGGTGAGCTGGGCTGGCGCGGAGAGTTCGGTCTCGATTACCTCCGCTGGCTCGTTGGCGGACGGGGGAAAGTTGGGGTCGAAGGTCAAATCGGAGAGGAGCGAGACGATTGCGGCGCCGTCAGACGGAAGGGCGGACGCTTGTCCGCCTTGTTTGTCCTGAGACAGACCCCCTTCGCCGGCAGCATGATGACTCGGTGTCCATCTCCCCTTGCCTTTGCCCGTGTCGACTGTGCTTAAGTCCGCTGCAGCTGGGGCAGAGGCTGCAAGGTACATTCCATTGCTGCCGTTGAGGGATTCTTCCCCATACGTGCGCTGGAATTCATCTTCTGTGAGCGAGGGAAGCTCGAACCCTCCGGCGTGGGTGGTGGACGATGATCGGAATGCTTCGAATTGTGTGGTCGGTGCTGGATCTGCTATCCGTGAAGAATTTAATCCGGTGGTTTCGTGATATTGTTGCGCTGCTGATAGGGCGGACTGTGAGGAGGACGAGGCGGACGAGGCTTTCCCACTGCCGGCCAGCAATTGAGCGGTCTCTGCAGAGGGCTGGCGCGAGGTGGAAAACACGTTTTTGGCGAGTCCAGACGCGGAATCTTGGATGCGACTGGCTAGCGAACGGCCATCCTGGTCGCCTTCGTTGGCCCCGGCGGAGGATTTGGGCTCGGGCTCCTTGCGGTGAGGGTCGGCGGGTTTGTCGTCACTGTTGCCCCGCTTCTGGTTGTCGGGCATGGTTCGTGACAAGCGGGGGAGAGAATGGGTGGGATCAACCTATTTCTGTCAATGAGTGTGGCGGGAATAAACAAAGAGATCGGCCGATAAAGAAAATCAAAACTGTCACCAAACTGTCACTGAACTGTCACTGAATTGGTTTCTCCCGCAAAAGCTATAGTTAGTTATAGTACGTCGTAGTGTAGTCAGTGTTCGGCTCAACGGCGTCGCCGTCGGTCGGGATCCAAGCATGTGAAGAGCCTCAGGCCGCCGGGCTGGTGATGGAGGAAAGAAACCCTGATTCTCAAGGCAGCTAAAAACGCCCGATGGGGAATTTGGTAGTGGGAGCCCAGTCTGGGAGCTGAGCATCGCTCAAGTCCGTCACTTGTCACTTTACTCAAGCCCGAACGGATCCTCCGGTCCATTGTGATGGATGAGGAAAGATCCTTTGCAGCTGAATGGTCAGTTATTTTGCATCGTTCATTGTTAGTAATGGCCATCGTAGTGATTACTGGGTGGGTAGTTAGTTAGCTGCTTGGTGGTGGTGGTCTGGAAGCTCTAGCTACAACACGGCCGGGTGCAGAAGAACAACCAGGAAGTGGACGGATGCTTGAATAGAATAAGGAAAAATGGTTGAACAATGAGAGTAGAGGCAAAGAGCAATAACAAAGGTAAGACAGAATAACTCTTCATGAAGAATTGAATCATATTTCAACACAAACCCCCAGGATGGTGGAAGATTCATTGATCTACTTCGTGCCTTATCAAAGTGTCGAAAATGAAAACGAGTGGTTGATGTCAGCGCCCAGCTTAAGTTACTCTGAGTAAGTTGGGTTGACTTGTCTTGTTGTTGCGTGTGGGTTTTTTAGAATTACGGGCAGCCACTCCATCCATCCTATCCTTTCCTTCCTCACTCACTCACTCACTCACTTACCCTCTCCCTCCCCACCAACTACCACCAGTCCACCACCCACCACCGACCGACGGGCGGGTGTTTCCAAACCACCGCCTCACCTCAACCAGCACCAGCACTACTACTACTACCACCACCACCACCACCACCACCGCACTTCACCACTCCTCCTCTCCTCCTCCATCTTGCCCAGTATCGTCATCCTCTTCCTTCCCACTTCCCCTCCTCCTCCTCCTCTTCCCCCCTCTCCCCATCCCGCATTTTCAACTCCCACCTTCTCTCTGCTTTTCCACTATTTTATCGGCCACTCTATCTGGCCGGGTTCAGCCGTTTCCTTGAGATTTCTTTCTCTTTCTCATAGATAATCCCGCCCACTCCAATCTTGATGCACCCGAGAGAAGGGAGTTTGAGGCACGACTAAAATCCCACGCCCCCCACGAAAAAAAAAAGACCACCCAAAAAACTCCTCTTCTTTCCTCTATCTTCTGGCTTCTGATCTTGTCAGCTCTGGCTGCCAATCTTTCGTCTTCTCCAGCATACAAGTGACTCACTCGATCTCTGCCAATTCACCTTCTCGGCGGATATCACGGCCTCGATTCCTTTCCTCTCCGCCCGTTGCATTTCCTACCCGAGCATTGGAACCTACCTCATCCTCACGCAAACTTCACCTTCTTAGCGTAACTTGTCGTCGTTCCTACGTGACTCGCATCACTCGATTCCTCTTTCTAGTCGCCCACCACATAGATCTTCGCGTGAAAAGTTCTCCCGCTCGAGTCTCTCCGCACCATATCGATATCGGCAAACCCCACCTTAATTTTCTCAACCCAAGATCCTCGACCTGTGGATCTTGACATCTTCATTCGTGCTCTGCTGGACACTGCCCCGACAAAGGGTAGAATCGGAAGAAAATGGTAGACAGGGATCCGGGTACTCCTACCTGGAAGTTCACGCAGTAAGTGCCATTTGCCAAGTATCCTCTTCCATGGAGAGGCTTCCCTCGAGCCCGCTGCGACCCTCTTTCCCCTTAAACTTGCTGTCTGGCAAGGACTTGGATATGCCGGTGTGGAGGCGCCTCCTTCTTCGATTTGTATAATTCGCCTTTGTTCGTGGTACTAATCCCAACACCAGGTGCTTCGGTGACAAAGGAGATGTTGAGGACATCACGGAAGGTACGCCTTTAGGACCCATTTCCATGCATTTGCCTCTCGGAAGACCTTCCGTACTACGCCCTGATGGCCTCCGCCGGATAGCTGATCTTTTCCTGGTGTCTAGCTGATATTATCTCGACTGTCGAGTTCGACCATACTGGAAACTATCTAGCGACGGGTGACAAGGGCGGACGGGTGGTGTTGTTTGAGAGAAACGAAACGGTACTGGCTTCCACAATTTCCTTTGACGACGGTCGGATCTAACGATACGCGCAGAAAAAAACTTGTGAATACAAATTCCACACCGAGTTTCAATCGCACGAACCGGAGTTTGATTACCTGAAGTCCCTGGAGATCGAAGAAAAGATCAACAAGATTAAATGGTGCAGACGGCAGAATGCATCTCATTTCCTCCTTTCGACGAACGATAAGACGATAAAGCTGTGGAAGGTGTTCGACAAGTCTCTGAAGGTCGTGGCGGAGAACAACCTCTCGAGCGAGCTGACTCCCGCGGGTGTGGGTGGTGGCGGCGCGCCCCGTGCGCCCCGACTGAACTTCAAGGACCCTTCCATGTTGAAGCTTCCTCGGATGACACATCATGATACGGTCGTGGCCGCTGTTCCTCGAAGGACCTATGCCAACGCGCATGCGTATCACATCAATAGCATCTCCGTCAACAGCGATGGAGAGACTTTCATTAGCAGCGATGACCTCCGAATTAATTTGTGGAACCTGAACATCCAAGACCAGAGCTTTAACATCGTCGACATCAAACCGGCCAACATGGAGGAACTTACGGAAGTCATCACAGCTGCTGAATTCCACCCAGTCAGCTGCAACTGGTTTATGTACGCCAGCTCTAAGGGCACAATCAAGCTTGCCGACATGCGGCAGCGAGCATTGTGCGACGAACACTCGAAGCGTAAGTACCTGCCACCTCTTCTTGCTAAACCGCGTCTTGACATACGTCTCTTCTAGTATTCGAACAAGAGGAAGACGCCTCCTCCCGTTCTTTCTTCTCCGAGATCATCTCCTCGATTTCAGACGTACGATTCTCGCACGATGGTCGATACATCGTGTCAAGAGACTACCTGACCGTCAAGATCTGGGATGTCAACATGGAGAGACAACCTGTGAAGACGATTCCTATCCACGAGCACTTGCGACCCCGCCTCTGCGACACCTACGAGAACGATAGCATATTTGACAAGTTCGAGGTTGTATTCTCGGGTGACGCGGAGAACGTCATGACCGGAAGCTACAACAACAACTTCATGATCTACCCCACCGACCAGAGCAAGGAGACGGAGATCGTGCTACAGGCCGACAAGTCTGCTTTCAAGGCTAAGAAGGTCGGTGTGCCGACACCGATGAACAAGGGTGCCAATGGAAAGAAGAATGGGTCTAGAGCTGGTAGCCCGGCCGGCCCTGGCAGTCGGATGAAGAAGGAGACCGATGCGGACCAGATCGACTTCAACAAGAAGATCCTGCATATGAGCTGGCATCCTTATGAGGACAGTATTGCTATTGCTGCTACCAACAACGTGAGTCCATTTGCCCCTGCACTCTGTGGTGTCCATTTGCTGACTGAAGCGATAGCTCTTTGTCTTCTCCGCACTGTAAGTATTTCGACCAGGTGGCTATAATCATAATTGGACAGGGCGTGTCAGTATGTGAAACAAAGCAATCATGGGACAGATATGAGACAAATGAAACTCCTAGCAGCAGCATCTGAAAGATCCAAAATTAAGTTGCCAGTTCAAGTTCAAGTCCTTCCCCTTTCGTTTTATTGGAGCTTGGTCGCGCAATGATGTTACAAGTCTTTTGTCCATCTGTTTTCCACACTTGCTGTCTGTGAGCACTCGGATGCCACGTTGCTTCCATATTCCCTATTACAGTGGACCCAGTGATGCTTGATGAATCTTTTGGGAGGCGTTCAATGGTTTGATAGAGAAAGACTACGTGGTACCTCCAGAGGGTTTGTTATATGTTCTCCCTCTCCCTTTTCTGTCCCCTACCAGCCTTCTTTAGAAAAATGAACCACGCTACGACAAGATATCCCGGAAAGTGGAGGGGGTGACCGTGTTTCTCTACTCAGCGATGTGCTCGGAATGCGCGATGTGCGCCAGGGATTTAATCGACCGACCCGCTTCCACTGTGGCTAGAGCGGGGATGCAGTAATTCAATTAGTAGTCAGAAATAGTCAGAATCTACTGAGTGTCACCATGTATCAGATTGGCTGGCAGTATGGGGTCATAATTGCTACTAGGTACTAGGTAGTTGTAGAATATGCCGGCAGGTCAACAGTGTTCCAAGTTGTTGGTGGTTGGTGCTATTGTAGGAGGCGGATAAGTCGGGCGTGTCAACGCCGGATTGATCAGGTCAATGACGTCGGGAAAGTCAAAGCCCGACTAGCCGGTCCAGGCACTGCTGCGTCATGCATCCTGGACCAATCACTTATTTCACCGCCTTTTCCGGAACATCCTTCTATCCGAAGGGTGACGCTATCGCCAAAGATGGCTTAGCGTGGTCAAATGCCTCTCCGCCTTCACTCTGGAGACCAGCCGTGATCGGTTGCGCGCAAACCATCACCACGGATCTCGCTCACTATTGAGGAGCTAAGACTGTCATATTGTGGAGCTTTTCTCGTTGTCGATCTATCCTGTTTCATTCTGCCTTCTTGCAATCCTATTACTGCACAGGCCTGTCCCTATTTCCCCTATCTGCAGCTGGCAGGCATCGGCACAGTGATGTCGCTGTGAAATTGAGTTGGGAGGAACAGAAACTCAAGCCCCCGTCCGAACGGAAAACAGTGTTGGAGTCCCCAACACCATTTTCCTCACAAGCAAACCATTCTCTCTGCCTGGTCTGCCACAGACCTATTCTTTGCCACGCCAAGGCATATTGCTGGAATTCTCTTCATGCGCATAGACCATGAACTCTTCTGGGAACGATAACTGGCACCCCGGTGGCCCGCCAGCGCATCCGGGGATGGACCAGATGAACCAACAACCTCGTCCCATGGGCTCATTCAGGTATGTATCTGGGGCGATTCCCTGATGGTGTAATATCTTGTGTGAAGACCTTCCCACTGACCTGACTTCTTCTCCAGTCAAAACCCCCAGCCGCAACAGGGTCCATCCGCGCAACCCACGGGGCCAGTTCTCCCACCTCCAGGCGGTTCGAACTCCTTTCTGCTTTCACTGACGTTCTTTGCTAGCGCCCATCTTGCTGATATACTTGGTGTCATCAGGTCCTTATCACCCCGCGAATCAGCCCGGCGGCCATTCTCTTCCTGGTTTGGCTGAGCTGAGCCAGGGTCACGCCGGCCCACACCAACCTCCTGCCTACGGACAACACCCTCAGGGTCCTTCTCACAATCCTGGTCACTCGCTACCGGGTATTGGTCAGGCAATGCAACACCCTTCGCCGCAGTCCCTGAGCCGAGACCGTGAGCGGGATTCTCGGGAGCGAGAGCTGCTCGAGAGACAGCGCCAGGAGGAACTAGCCCACAGAGAGCGTGAAGTGCGCGAGCGCGAACGCGAGCAGATCGAGCGGCAGCAGCTGGAACGACAACGTGAGCAGCAACATCACGGAGTTCAGCATAGCGCTGCCTCGATCCCTCTGCATCAGCCGGTTGCATCCAAAGTGCCAAACTCTATCCATGGCCCCAATGGGCTTCTCTCCAATCTGAGCTCGAACCCTGCAAATGGACCTCAGGGCTCCATGCCAGGATCCGGGGGTCCAGGCGCACTATATGGTCAACAGATGCAGCATGGCGAAGGGACACCAAGGTCTTACCTGCAGCATCCTGCAGGGCCACCTGGCCAGCCGATCTTGGGATTCAACGGGGCAGGCGCTCCAATGCCCGGAAATGTTGGCAATGTTGCTGCCCTTGCTGCTCAGCAGCAGGGCCAGCAGCCGATCTTGAATGTGAGTGGTTCATTCTTGCGCCCCGTCGCGAGATGATAGATGGTAATTGCTGACAATCCTGCAACAGGATGCGCTCAGCTATCTGGACCAGGTCAAGGTTCGATTTGTTGATCAGCCTGACGTTTACAACCGCTTCCTTGATATCATGAAGGACTTCAAGAGCCAGGCGTAAGCTCCCCGGACTTTGATCTTGGCATGTTTTCCATTCTCCTAACGAGATGTAGAATCGATACCCCTGGGGTCATCCAGCGTGTCTCAACCCTGTTCAACGGCCACCCTACTTTGATCTCCGGGTTCAACACTTTCTTGCCACCCGGATACCGAATCGAATGTGGAACTGAGGACAATCCCGATGCCATTCGGGTCACAACACCGTCAGGCACAAACACCTTGAGTATGCCCCGTACAAGACACTCCTTGGAGTCTAGCGGAGAGCTCGGACCCTCAGGAGGCATGACCTCTCACGGCCGGGCTGAGTACTATGAGCAATCACGTCCTGGCTGGCAACAACCGCAGCCTCAACCGCAGCCCCAGCAGCCTCAGCCCCAACCCCAGGGCAATCTGCCAGGGTCGTACTCTCCTGGGTCGCGTATAATGCCCGGAATATTCGGACAGCAGGGGGGACCGAACCAGCCCCAGGATCATCACTTCGACTTCCCGACTCAACAAGAGCAGCAGGCTGCGGCGGGGGCAGCAGCCATGGCCCATCAGTCAGACCAGCGTGGCATTCACCTCCAAGGGGCTCCCTCCGCCGCTGCCGCAGGCTTAGGAAGACCTTCGTTGTTGCACATGGCTGGACCATCTGCCCAGGGCCCTAATATTAACCAGTCCATGAACAATCTAGCTGGGGTCGGAACAGGGATGCTTCAAGGCGCTCAGGCCGACTTGAACAAGCGTGGTCCGGTAGAGTTCAACCATGCCATCAGCTATGTCAATAAAATCAAGGTGAGAGAGAAGCATGACAGCACTCGACGTTCGTCATCAGTACATCGTCTAACATCGGGGCCTCCCCAACAGAATCGATTCGCAAGCGCTCCTGAGATCTACAAGCAGTTCCTCGAAATCCTACAAACCTACCAGCGTGAATCGAAGCCAATCCAGGACGTGTACGCTCAGGTGACCCAGCTGTTCAACACGGCACCGGATCTGCTGGAGGACTTCAAGCAGTTTCTGCCTGAGTCGGCTGCTCATGCGAAACAGCAGGCTGCTGCGCGCCAGGCAGAGGAGGCTGCTCCTACAAGCAACCTTCGCGGGGAAGCCAGCTATCCAAGCGCAACTAACCTTCCCTCACAAACTCCCAACCGTGATGTGAAGATGCCACCTTTGGGCCAGTTTAACGTCAAGGACACCGCAAAGGACGGCAAGAAACGGCGGGGTGGGCCTGGAGCTCCCTCCACCATGGGCTCGTCGATTTCTGGACCTTCTGCTGAGGCGGCTCGCATGGCCGAGTCTCAGGCTGGTCGAGCTCCAGCGATGCAGCCTGGTGCTGCTAACAAGGTGAGAAGGCTTCTGTTTCAGTTACGCTTCACTTTGAGCTTACCGCTACCCTGACCTTCCTCTCTTAAATGTGCCCCCAGAGTCCACGTTCTGTGACTGCCCCTGGATTCACTTTGATATTGCCGTGCTTTCTGTTATTTGCTGCGCGATCACGCTAACCCAACGAAGCGAGCCAAGGTCCATCATAAACCGTCCCAGGCGGAGGCGCCAGCTGTGTCGCCAACCCTTGTTCCTGCGCTTCCTGAGCCCATACAACCTTCTTTCTCGTTGACGCCAACTCAAGAGGAGTTCGCTTTCTTCGATCGGGTGAAGAAGTATATTGGAAATAAGCAGACATTCAGTGAGTTCCTCAAGCTCTGTAATCTCTACTCTACGGACTTGATCGACAGACACGTTCTCGTTAAGAGAGCTGCCAACTACATTGGTGCCAATCCCGAGCTCATGGCTTGGTTTAAGCGCTTTATGCATGTTGATGAACCTGAAGACAAAATTGTTGACGTCAAGGCGAAACAAGAGCCGGGCGTGGTTAATCTCTCACACTGTCGCTCCCTCGGGCCGAGCTACCGATTATTGCCAAAGCGCGAACGGCAGAAGCCTTGCAGTGGCCGCGATCAATTGTGCTACAGTGTTCTGAACGACGAATGGGCCTCTCACCCCACGTGGGCCTCTGAGGACTCTGGTTTCGTGGCTCACCGTAAGAATCAGTTCGAGGATGCTCTGCATCGCATTGAAGAAGATCGACACGACTACGATCATCATATCGAGGCTTGCACGCGCACAATCCAGCTCATCGAGCCAATTGTGCAGCAGTTCCTTGTTATGAGTGATGCGGAGCGTGCTGCCTTCAAACTGCCCCCTGGTTTGGGCGGTCAGAGTGAAGCCATCTATCAGCGTGTGATCAAGAAGATCTATGACCGCCAGCGTGGTGAGAAGATCATCAAAGAGATGTTCGAGAGGCCGTGCCATGTTCTACCCATCATCCTGTTCCGCCTGAAACAGAAATGTGAGGAGTGGAAAGCCAGCCAGCGCGAATGGGACAAAATCTGGCGCGAGCAGATGCAGAAGGCCTACTGGCGGAGTTTGGATCACCAAGCGATCGCCAGCAAGGGTACCGACAAGAAGCTCTTTGTGGCGAAACACATCCAGACCGAAATCCAGAACAAATTTGAAGAGGGTCGAAACCTGCGCAAGGGCGGGTACCAGGTCCCTCGACATCAGTTTGAGTACACGTTTGCGGATCCGGCTGTCTTGATCGACGCGACACACTTGCTGCTCACCTTCATCGACCGGAACTCGGCTGGGTTCGGAGCCGATCCTCAAAAGGTGATGACCTTCATCAAAGACTTCATTCCAGTATTCTTCGGTATGGATCGGGATACTTTCCATGTCTACATGAATGAACTGTCGAGCGGTACGCCGCCGATCGACGAGGGCGATGATGAGAGTCTGGCTGCGGATGATGCTTCCACTCCCCGCAGTCGTAAGGGTGGTGCCGGAAAGAAGATGGGTCTTCTCCGCGATGTCTTAGAACGTGCCGGTGAAAAGGTCCATCGGGCCGAGAAGGAAGGGAGTGCCCCAAACAGTCGCGATGGCACGCCTGATGCTGTTCTGGTTCCCTCGACCCCGATTCCTGACCCCGCCGAGTCCTTCGATGTGGCCGAGTTGAAATGGATGGAGCATCCGGGACAGGGTAACTTCAACCAGCAACGGGAGTATAACCTCAACGAGACCTACGAAAAGAAGGTGCATCACTTGTACGCCAACCTGAACATCTACTGTTTCTTCCGCACGTTCGAGATCTTGTATTCGCGCCTGCTCCGCATCAAGTTGCACGAGAAGGATGCCCATGACGATGTGCGGCGTGCGCTGGTCGGAAAGCCGGCGCAGGAGCTCAACCTTATTGACAAGTTCCCCACCGACTTCTTCTACGACTGCGACCCGAAGGCCAACCTCTACCAACAGATCGTTCGGATGTGCGAGGAGGTGATCAAGGGTGACATGGAAACCACGCATCTGGAGGAGACGCTCCGCCGGTACTACTTGCGGAGTGGGTATCAGTTGTACAACCTGGAGAAGATGTTCACGGGTATCTCGAAATTCGCGGGAGCCATCTTCAGTGGTGATTCGAAGGACCGCAGCTCTGATATCATGAACCTCTTCTTCAAGGAGCGTGATCGGGAGGAGACCACTCACAACCAAGAGATCCAGTACCGCAAGCAAGTCGAGCGGCTGGTGAAGGATGGAGACATGTACCGCATCACATACGTAAGTGGTTTTTTTTTTGTTTCTATTTGAAGGTATTCGTGCTAATCATCCCTGCAGCACCCTGGCAGCAAGAAGGCTGCTGTGCAGCTGTTGACTCCCGAGGACGCCACACTGGAGAATGAGGAGCTTAGCCCCGAAGCGCGCTGGTCGTACTACGTGTCGGCGTATACCATGCGGGATCCGACGGAAGGCGTGGCGTTCTCGCAGATGCGCATGCCGTTCCTGAAGCGGAACCTGCCGGCCAAGCTGGAGCAAGAGGAGGAGTACAACCGGTACTACCGGCCGTTAGTGCACCAGGACGGGCTGATCATCCGCATCTGCGCCAACAGCTACCACATTCTGTACGAGCCCGGCAGTTCCGACTGGTGGTGGCGGCCCACCACCTCGACGGACGAATCCGCCGAAGAGGTAGCCAAGGAAGACGCAGCCGTCAAGGAACGACGGCGGGACCGGTTCATGGAGAAGCTGGTGAACAACCCTAGCTGGGCGCACGGGCTGAGCAAGGATCAGGTGGACGAGTCCAACCAGCGGTTCCGTTCGTGGATCAATGGACCGGAAGGCGACCAGAGTGGTGCAGCTGCAGCGTCCGCGGGGCCAGCGTCCGACGCTAAGGACGACCAGGCAGATGCAGAGATGACGGACGTCGCGCCGCCTGCATCCGAGCCCAAGGAGTAGTGAGGCTGCACCGGGGAGGGGCGGGGGCGGGGGCGGGGAATGACTTCCGATGGGTGGGTGTACTACGGTTGGGAGGGGATTATGATGATGATTGATAAACCAACTAGCGGGGGAAGAGCCTATGTTGACTTTTTCTGTTGACGCGAGATATTCGTTTCTTCTCCCATCCCCGGGGCGGCGTAAATGTGTGGCATGTAAACTTTATTTTTCCTTTTCTCACATTCTTCGGACCGGATTGAATCCCGCCAGGTTCCAGGTTCCTTGTCATTATTGATGTCTGTACTTTTTTTTTTTTCTTATTTGCTGTCGGTCTTTCGCTTTCAGGTCCATGATGAGCGGATACGGTTTTACTATCTATGGTTGCACGAATGGGAATCCTTCTTTGATCAGCCCTTTATCTGCTGGGATTTCAGTCGTATACGAGTAGAGGGGTAGAGAGGTAGTTTGATTTGACCCGGCGTGAAACCTGTCTCAGTGTTAAGTTAGTTTTAGGGCTGCCGGGCCGGAACGCATAGTCAGATTAGTGTTTAGAACCTGTAACAAGGGTCAAACATCCTTTGGTTTAATTTGTGTTCAACCTTTTTTCTATTCTTAGTCGAGGATCTTTTACCTTTAATCTTCTATAAGAGTTGTACAATGCAACTGACTCGGTAACTCCTAGATCTATCTGGCATTTCGCAAAGTGTTTATACATGCTTACAACCCTTGTACTCTCATGTGGCTCAGTGGATTTGTGTAGGGGTGGTGTAGTGCTGGGCTTCTCTGCTTATAAAATTGGGTTATTTTTGAATTTTGATGATGAAGCCGAGTCCCTAGTCTGTGAGCGATTCAACCAAAGCGCGGGAATGGGTAACATAGAAAAATATCTTAATCTCTTGGCAATCGGTTCACCAAGGTATCCACACGTCAAGCAGCCTGGTGACCCCTTCCTGTCGTCGTCTATAATCGGATGAATAGGAACAACAACTTCTCCCTTCGATAGAGCCACGGCGATCTCCTCAAGCAGATATAAAAAAACTGGAATGTATAGTCATATCAAGGCCGCGGAAACTCATCTGGCTTGTAGAATAAGCAAAAGCCCCTCTGGATCTCAAACCAAGGCTTTGATGACCGCCTCGTGGCTTTATACAAGACGCTTTTGGTAGCAGCTCTTCTTATCCTCGTGGTAGGAGTTTCTCACGTGTAAGAAAAACCCTTCCTCTTACCAAAGGTTTACCTCGGCTTGAACGGCGGCGCGCTCGCTTCGCAGCCTTGCAGTAATCTAGTTCTTATATAACTTTATACGGCAGTTTCTTTTTGGATACTTGGTAACGATAAGCCTCGACAGGCATCTTGAGAAACGCATTCAGTGTCAAGGACGGAAGATGTAAAGGATGTATGGATTTGGCCTCTTTCCGACTTACATTGATAAAGAAATAGATCGATATCAATAGAAAGCTATATCAATGCTTACATCTTACCAACAAAGGAATGCATAGATCTTCGAGGAGAGACACATTGTCTTGGTCATATGGGATATCTCAGTACCTTAGTAGTTATAGAAAGTATTAGATTTAACCTCTTAGAAAGAATACATGTATAAAAGGGCGTATCCCAGGGCCCAAGAGGCTCTGGGCTTATAACCTCTCTGTAATCTGAGGTCTTAGGGGTGGGCTGGTTCACTATATAATAAATTTCTTGATTTTTGGATGGTTTGGCTGATGGTTGACCTATATCAGCGTTGTGCGTTGTGCGTTGTAACGCCTCGGTCCAGCGAGGTCACATGATTTCAAATCGAACTGGGAATATGTCAACAGCATGAATTTGTGGAGAATTCCTTCCTTCCTTCCTTCCTTCCTTCATAATTCAACAAATCCCAAGGCATCAAGCTTTCCTCTTTGCGCAAAGTGATTCCATCAGTATTACGTTCGTCATCGACAAACTATCTCAGGTATTAATATGTAAAGCAGCCTGGTAACCGCGCTGGATCACATGGCCGGATGGCTGAGGAATTGCCGATATAGTCAAACTAGTAACAAGTCTTTGGAGAGTCCCTGTGGTTCTAAAAGGCTCTTGCCAATAGCAGCAGTCTCTGCTTTTTTTGCAGCGATTGATCTCATGCAAAGGCTTCTTCTGTCAGATAGCAGCACATCAGTTCTGACACAAATTCGCTATCGCAAGTTGCTTTTTTATACCTTCTAACAATAAACCTCGGTGGGCAGCATCTTACTCAATAGATTAACAGATCTGGTTATAAAGGACACATGGATTCGGTCTCTTACAAGTCTGCTTTGATAACCTTTCAATAAGAAGACGTATAGTTTTAACTACTTAATACATGGACCTTTTAGGAGACATAGGAGCTTAGTGATCTCAAGTGACTAAATAACTATCGGTAGTTGTACAAAGCAATGAGCTTAATGGTTAAAAAATATATATATAAAAGGACTTATCGTAAAACTCTAAGAGTCTCTAGTCTTATAATCCGCAAGGGATTAGATAAAGCTTCGGGATGGGTAATATCTGGATACCTTAGTACTTGATTAGTTGACCTTCATAAGATATCCACATATAAAGCAGCCTGGCATGGCCGGACTATTTAAGAACGCCGAGATAGTCCATGGCCTGCTTATAGCACTATGAGTACTTGTTTTTGGATAGTAGTGCTAATGCTTCTTGACCCATTGGGTCTAGATCTCAAATGCATCCCTCTTCTTTCCTACTATAGCTTTCAGGCCAATATCTCGTAGCTCTGTAAACAGCGAAACGGCATCCCCATATAAATGGTGCGGGGTGCAGCCATCTCTCGATACGACGTCTGCGAAGGAATTCCAGAAGTCTTGCACATCATTCCACCCGGCACTTTCTTCTGCATGGACCCGAAGATCATCCTCGGTGAAATGGATCGGACATGGACAGTCAAACCCTAATTCATTCCAGCATCTGGAAGCATGATGATTTTAGCGGAAGGGAAAAGAAACCCCCCCCCCAAAAAATGAAGAGAAGAAACGCATAATAAAACAGGGGACAGTTATGCGAAGAACATGCTGTTCCTTACCTCTCAAGCCTAATCAGCGATTCCCGAAAGGGGAGAAGGTCGTCCTCCCATGTATCGCCCACGAACAGAACCGGATTGCATCTTGTCCGACCGTGATCAAATCGAAGGATTTTATTAAGTAGGGGTAGCTCTCTGGCAATCTGTTTCTCGTAGAGATAAAGCAGGATTGAGCAACTCATAAGGCCTCTGATCCGAGCCTTTTCCGCCAGATCCAGCTGCTTGAAGTTTTCGGGGGCTTTCAGGATAACTTCACCATTGTAATCGACTAGCCTTGGGTGACGTGCTTGAATGATTAAGGGTGCTGCCCAGAGCCCTTGCCAGTCTATTACACTCGAGATCTTACCATTATAAATAAAGATGTTCCCCGCGTGCAGATCGGTATGCCAGATGTAGGGTGCAACCACGACAGGATCATCCGGGAGCAGATAAGGGGCAACCTGACGATATTTCTGCAGTAGAGAAATGTGACTGCTAGGAGAGTTCTGCGTTGCTGAGGTTGCTAGCGGGTCGTTTTCGGCTCTTGGAGTTGCGTATTGTTGGATCCATGCCTCTTCTCGGTAAGCTAGAGAAAGCACATAGTCCTGTGGTTGTTTGTTTCCCTTTTTTCAACCACAGAGTATTAGTTAGGACGGGAAAGGAGAACAATAACAAGGTAACAAACATGGTCCTCGGTCCAAGGTCATCTCTGCACGTTCTTTGGACCAATAGTGTCTTTCTGCGAGCGGGCCAATAACAAAACGACGGCGTATTGTGTATTTGAGCTCAGCAGGTATTTCTGCACAGGTATCGGCTGGCACGGCACCTCTGATATTGGCGCCGGCATAGTACAAGCTCCCATAGCTTATTAGTCATCATTAATAAGATGATACTAGATCAGACTTGACGAGAAAATTGGGGAAGCATTACCGATTCAGTGGCACTTGAAGCATTTTTCTCTCCAGTTGCACGAGATCCTTAATGACTGCGATCTTCTCTTCGAGAGAGTAATCATCCCATAGATCTTCCAGTCTCGTCCCGGAGGCTTCCTCCATTATAATATACTCAGACCCGACAGGATTACCCACGTCTGCATTCCAAGCATACACGTGAGGTGTTGGGACTCCGAGGATTGTGCGGGCCTGAAAGTGCACAAGTTACTGTTATTATACTGCGAGGATTTATGGTTCAATATCGTACAAACTCCATTGTTGCGACTTCAGATGAGAATTAGCGCATGAGTGCCGCCAAAATTGTATGTCGGGCGCGTATCCTTCAGCTTCGCTCCCGTCTACTCTTTTTTTCTCCGTCTTCCTTCATCTTCTGCCTGCGTCTGTCTTCTTCTCTGCGACAGGAGAAAAGGTCCCGACCGGTGCTCAGGAAAATGCTCTTGAAAGTCATGTCTCCAAGATCCGCAATGACCCGAACCCCAGCTATTCCGCAGTCTCGCGAGTTCCCGACGCTTTTTTGTTTTCAGAGTTCCCGTGGCTGAGTAGCCGATAGGTACTTTCACGTCGAGGAAAGTCAAGATGGATAACTGACATTCGTGGATGGGAGAGAACCGTTGGCAGAACGCGATCATGCGCACAAGCTGCTGAGCTTTCTGTTTTGGGGCCTTTCCCCCATTGGCGAGGTGATACTGCGAGTTGATCTGTAGGCCAAGTACTTCAGCAAGAAGGTCAAGTGTGTTGAGTATATCACATCATGTTAGGAGCATAAGTCGCCATGAGTACAGACTAGGTACCCTCATAGCTACTCAAACGTATCCAGTCTCGGTAGATGATAGGCCCGCCATCCTCAACCCTGACATGATTACTTGTATTTGTGAAGACTCGATCGCTCCTTGCTCCAGAACAATCTTTCACTCCTGTTCGCGCCATTTCACCAGCTCATGTGTCGGGTATTCGCCGAATTTTCCGTGGAACAGTCGTCTTCCCCATCGTCGTCCATTCCTTGGCGTCTTTTCGTTTCATAGCTGGTGGCATCGTTCACATGGTCGAAAAGTTTCGATGGACTGGATACCACTAGCTGGTCCCTGAGGCGGCCGGCAAAGGTGTCATATGGCTTGTAAGGAATCATCTTCCGATGAATCGTAGGCCACGTTATGGGCATTACGGCAGACTTCAGGTTTCCGAGCGCGTCAAGAATATCGGTGGTGATTGCAGCTTCACAGAGGAGTATTGATTCCTGATCTAAAGCGTGCGTCACAACAAGACGAGACTGGGGAGAGCATGAACAAGGATTAGTTAGCATGGTATTAGCCAGAAGATGAGCAGGCGGGTGAACGTACAACAAAGCGACTTTCTAGTTCTGGTCCGGGGGATCTGAGTCTGAGAACGCGTTGACGCTGTGCAAGAGCCAGCAGAATGAAATGGAAGTAAGGGTCTTCGGTCCAGTCCCTTGGAGCTATGAGAGCGAGAAGTTTTTGACGCCGACCAGGCACTCTGCTTGCTCGGGCAAGGCCCTCGCAATGGTCTATGCGGTCTTCATTGAGATCGGTATAATGTATGTAGCCCACCAGCGGCGGCGAGCTATTATCGAGTGGGGCTTCACGACGATAGAACGCCATATAAGATGGGCGGTGGATCGGCCGGCCTTGGAAGTAGAAGTGGGACCCTTGGCTGCTCCGCAGATATGTTAGTGGGAGGATAATACCATTATAATGGCTGTGCCTCTTACCGAGCGCGTGCGAAATCCCGCCCCTCGCCTAACAAGAGTCTGCAGAGAGAACGGAGCTTCACCTCGGGAAACAGACGACGAGCTAGCGCTTCAGCATCGGCAGTACCCTGGGAATCCTTCGGCGCGGACTCGGAGTAAGCGGACGTCTCAAGATCGTCGAATTGGCATCCCAGCGATTCGAGATGCTTCCAAGTCCATAGTAGAGGGTGATTTAGGAGATCATGCCGACCGCGGACAAAGTCCAGGAGCGGCTTTGGCGTACAAGCCTGTGTCACCATCAGGATGGCACCATCAGTGGTGGCATTATTGATATTGGTTGATGACTGGAAGATGAAGGCGAATGATGCTTAATGAAGTACTCTGCCGTGATGGAAAGCGAAAGAAAGCATAGTACTACCCGTAGTAGGTACTAGGTAAGCTACCTTAAGGTACTGGCTGGAGCGAAGCTTCGCTTGCTTTGAATACCGCGGCTGCAGCCGGCAGTTCCTCATCGCCTAGGCAGCCGTGCCTGACTACCGCCCCACGGGTCACGGGTCCCACCCACCGCTCGGGTCATCAAGCATCTGGATCTACAGTACTCAACACCAGCATTGTCATCTCTCATTTCGCGCAGCGACAAAGCATTCCCTTAATTGATCCGATTCGTACACCTTGGCTTCTCGACGCCGATGACTGGCAAGATCAAGGCATTATGTACATTTCGTGAGCAATGCGCCGATCTCCATCCGCGCGTCCCTGGGGCTACGTTCAGAGTATGATACCAAGCCCGAAAAGACACTGCCGCTCAATCTCTTAAGTATTATTATTATTCTACTATTACTATCCCATAAGCATAGACACGGGAGCTTCTCAGATAGGTATGCAAGCCCGTTAGAGCGCGACTCAGCATATCACTCATTCGTATAGATTGGAATTCTCACAATAATTTCTTAAAATTCACTCGTGGCCGCTTCATTGTTGATGAGGCAGAGAATGCTCGAGAGCGAGAGATCAGATTCGACATGAATAGCCTCGCAAGGGTCGCAGCACAGTCGGTTGGAGCCGCGCGATGCATTGCCATCGAAAAGTACCCTGACGGCATGTTCAACAAAGCGTTCCTCATGACTATGGACAATGGTCAAGAAGTTATAGCCAAGATTCCCAACCCGAATGCTGGCATTCCACACTCCACTACTGCTAGTGAAGTCGCCACGATGGACTTTGTAAGTTCATCCTGAACACCAACAACATCCAAGTCTTGCTAACTCGTTTGATCCGGGGAGGCTAGAAAATTTCTTGAGGCCCCAGCGCCTCGTGTCTACGCGGAACTCGCAAGCCAAATCGCACCCCGTGGGCGCTGAGTTTATCATTATGGAAAAAATAGAAGGTGTTCCGCTCTCCCAAGTCTGGAGCACTATGAAATTACCGCAGAAGCTCCAAGTGCTTCTCGCCATGACACGTCTCCAGAAGCACTGGCCGAACGTCTCATTCTCGCATTACGGCAGCTTGTATTACACGGAAGAATTGCAGCCACCAGCAGGCAACCACTTCGTCAAGGATGGCAAGGCTGTGAGAAATTCGAGCTTTGCCATTGGTCCGGCTACAGGCCGGGACTGGTGTGACGCAGGCCGCTCAGATCTAGATGTCGACAAGGGGCCATGTACGTTGTGGTTTACGTCACTCGCTGTATAGTCGCTGATCAGTTTACAGGGGCTTCTCTAACGCAGTATCTGCAAGCAGTCGGGACACGAGAGGTGAAGGCAATCCAGTCTCTAGAACCTCCAAAAACGGTTGCTTTATTCTGCGGCCCAAAGCTATACCGACCCGACACGGAAAATAAACTTACTGCTTTAGCATGGTACCAACAAATCGTTGATGCTCTAATTTCCAAAGATGCAGCCATCACACGACCCTGCCTCTGGCATAATGATTTGCATGACGACAACGTCTTCGTAGACCCGCAGAATCCCGGAGAGATTACGGGTATCATCGACTGGCAGTCTTGTCACATCTCGCCCCTCTTCAACCATAATCCCGACCCAGCCTTCCTCGACTGGGATGGCCTTGAGCCTGAAACGCTGGATCTGGCGCCACGGCCCGACCTCTGCGGGCTTTCGCCTGAGGACTGGTCGGCTGCTGTCCAAGAGTATTCCATCCAAAACGTGTTCATCGCATGGCGGAAGCTCATGCATGCCAAAAACCCCGACTTATACCGGGTAGTCGAATTCCGGAGGACAGCAGCATACGGGCTGATATTTCTGGCCCACCGAATGTTCGAATACGGCGAGGCGCACTTCCAGTCGCTTCTGGTGGATCTGAAAGACACGTGGACGGACCTCCCTGCTGTCACCAGCGATACCCCATTCCCGTTCAACTTTTCGGAAGCAGAGATCGAGCGGATCAAAATGGATAGCGATGGTGCAGTGGCAGGAACCGAGCTTGTGGCAGAAGTCAAGGAGAAGATGGGCGATCTGTGGCCGGACAAGGGCTTCATCGAGCACGAGCGATACAATGATTGCAAAGCTGCCCTCAACGAAGTCAAAGGCTTGATCTTGGAGCAGTTAGCTGAGACTGACGAGGAGAAGGCTGAGTACGAGCGCTATTGGCCATTTGGATAATTTGTCTACTGTTTCGAGGAGACGGTATGGTTGTGCGGAAAGCCTTCTTATTCATATTTGGGTGATTGGGGGTGGGAGACGTGGCTTTGAAAAACTAACAAAATTTTTGAAGCTGCTATTTCTTTCCATCGGTCTTTCGCTTTCGAACCCATGATGAGCGGATCCGTTTAACTATGGTTGCACAAATGGGAGCATTTCTTTGATCAGTCCTTATGTACTGGGGTTTCAGGTATATACGAGTAGAGCGGTTAAGGCAAGTTTGGTTGACCGGGCGTGTTGCTACTGTTGCTACTGCTTCCACAGCCAAGCCGGAAGCTTTGGATCAATCACCGCGCCACCCACAACCCCAGGAATTGGTTTTCCTTTTTGTCTAGTTCGGTGTAGATTTATGGATTTTAGATGCGGCATGGTTTTTTTTTTCTTTTGGATTGAACTTTTCCTTACCTCTCTAATGTTGTTTGTGCAAGTAATTCGGCAGGCAATACCTCAACGAAGTAGCTAATTTGATTGTTTTAGTGTGAACTAGTATAGTCAGTATACACTGTCCAGTAGAGAAGTTACCCGCGCTGACAGATGTTATTAACCGGGTGGCTATGATTTGACTTCTGGTACTGAGGGAGCATGGCTAAGCTGCCGATCGCCATGCAGGGGAACCCAAAAGCTCCGTGTGGCCGAGACTGGGAAGGTTGCGATAACCGATACAGCCCGAGACTGGTCCGGTCGCTGGGCCAAGTTCGGGGTGGTCGGAGATCCGTCGGGATTTATTGGTGCGTTGATTTCAGGCATGGAATATTCCATTGACATTGGCATTGTTGGAGTTCTTTGAGAATTTGTGCTGTGTTCAATTCTATTTTCTCGATTGGAGTGTCTTCTATGCTCTATAGTTCCAGTTTTATAGTCCTGGAAAGCAGGCTCAAGATGCAAGCCAAAGTGAAGGGCTGGAAGGCGGCGGGCCGAGAAATCGCCGGGATGACGTCAATCACCGGTCATGGACTGAATTGTCCCTCGTAACTTCTGCGACAAGACCTCAACGCCCCGAATTACATCTGGCCACCTTGCAGCTTTTTCATCTCGCTTGTCCTTTTACCCCTGCAGCTGACTATCCATAGTAGAATTGTCTTTATAGTAATAGTGAAAGAAAATCCCGCCAATTGTGCCAAATGGGGAGCTTCCTGACGCTGGGCTGGAACTGGAGCTGGAGCTGGAGCTGATAACGTTAACCGCCGCGCGCGGCGATAAGTTCCACAGCAGCTGAAGCGGAGTAATGATCACCCACGGTGGACTGCACTGGACTGGGGGGATGTTCATCATTTGCGGGGTGAGAAGGACTTTAGTTACAGATAGTACGTATGTGTATGTGAGTAGTCAGGATGGTACAGTTCAGTTAGTAGGTAGTCTAAGAATATGGAGCCAGTGTCTGACTGACTCCGTATCCCCGAATCAACCGGGGCAGTGGAACGAGGCGGGGGTGGATTTTCCAGCGACAGCGACAACTCGACCGTATTTCTATCCCTCCGTCTCCCCTCTTTTTCTTGGGGCCTGCTCTTTCTCTTGTCAAATTTCCCTCTCTTTTTCTTTTTTCCTCTCTTTCTCTTTCCTCCTTTCCTCCCATCTCACCCACCCTCAATTGCCATCTCCTCCCTTCCCTTCTTCTCTCCCTCCTCTCCTCTCCTCCCTCCTCCCTCCTCTCCCCTCCTCTTCCTTGAATCAATCCCACCATGTCAGCCTCCGCCCTCCTAAAAAGCCGTGTCCGGCGACCCTCTTACCTCAAGAAGCTGGCCAAGGCCGAGGACTTGATTGACCTCTTCCCCCATGGATCGTACATCGGCTGGTCCGGATTCACGGGTGTTGGATATCCCAAGTGCGTTGCCCCGTCCCTTTTTTTTGGACTCCTTGATCTGCGCAATTTGATCTTGCTTCAAACCCGAGCCCCTAGGTTAACTGGACCCCAGAAAAGTCCCCACGGCTCTGGCCGACCACGTCGAGAAGAACAACCTCCAGGGCAAGTTGAAATACAGCCTGTTCGTGGGCGCCTCGTCTGGCGCCGAGACGGAGAACCGGTGGGCGCGGTTGAACATGATCGAGCGGCGGAGTCCCCATCAGGTCGGCAAGGAGATCGCAAGGGGTATCAACACCGGGGATATTAAGTTCTTCGATAAGCATCTGAGCATGTTTCCTTCGGATTTGGTTTATGTAGGTTGTCCTTTCTCGTTTTGGTTGAAGTTGAGGTGGCTGTGGGCTCTGGGGTTGCCATGGCATGGGAGTGGTTGTCTACGGCAGAACTCGTACTAATTCTCGAGGCATAGGGCTGGTACACACTCAACAAGCCCAAGAACCGGCTTGACGTGGCCGTCATCGAGGCCTCGGCCATCACGGAGGACGGCGGCATCATCCCCGGTGCCTCGGTGGGCGCCTCCCCTGAGTTCGTCCAGATGGCCGACAAGATCATCATCGAGGTCAACACGGCCAGCCCCTCGTTCGAGGGTCTGCACGACATCGTCATGTCGGACAAGCCCCCACTCCGCAAGCCCTACCTGATCATGCAGCCCGAGGACCGCATTGGCACCCCGCACATCCCCGTCGACCCGGAGAAGGTCGTCGCCATCGTCGAGTCCGACTACCCGGACCAGACGCAGCCCAACGCCCCCGAGGACGCCGGCTCGCAGGCCATCGCCAGCAACCTGATTGAGTTCCTCAAGCACGAGGTCAAGCACGGCCGCCTGCCCCAGAACCTGCTCCCGATCCAGTCGGGCATTGGCAACATCGCCAACGCGGTCATCGGCGGCCTCAGCAAGGGCGGCGCGGACTTCACCAACCTGAAGGTGTGGACCGAGGTGCTCCAGGACTCGTTCCTGGACTTGTTCGACAGTGGCAACCTCGACTTCGCCACCGCGACCTCCATCCGCTTCTCGCCCGACGGCTTCAAGCGCTTCTACGACAACTGGGAGCGGTACGCGGGCAAGCTCCTCCTCCGCCCGCAGCAGGTCTCCAACTCGCCTGAGATCATCAGACGGCTGGGCTGCATCGGCATGAACACCCCCGTCGAGGTGGACATCTACGCCCACGCCAACAGCACCTGCGTGATGGGCTCGCGCATGCTGAACGGCCTCGGCGGCTCGGCCGACTTCCTGCGCTCCAGCAAGTACAGTATCATGCACACCCCCAGTACCCGGCCCAGCAAGGTGGACCCCACCGGTGTCAGCTGCATCGTCCCCTTCTGTACCCACATCGACCAGACGGAGCATGATCTGGATGTTGTCGTCACCGAGCAGGTACGTCCTTCCCCCTCTTACGTTTTTATTGAATAGTACTAACAGAGGGATAAAGGGTCTCGCCGACGTCCGCGGCCTCTCCCCCCGCGAGCGCGCCCGCGTCATCATCGACAAGTGCTCCCACCCGGACTACAAGCCCATCCTCACCGATTACCTGGACCGGGCCGAGTTCGAGTGCCTCAAGAAGGGCATGGCGCACGAGCCCCACCTGCTCTTCCAGGCGTTCAAGATGCACCAGAATCTGCAGGAGAAGGGCACGATGAAGATCAACTCTTGGGAGTAAACCAACCCTTTGGCCTCGTGTCTTCTGTACTAGGTGGGAAAGAAAGTGTAGGCTTGGGATGGATGGAGTTTTTCTCTTGGAGATCATTTGGGGAATGTGGATAATACCATAATAAATCATATCCTTTTGTGTTGCATCGTATTCGATTAGGTTGTAGGGTGTGCTTGGGGTGGGTTCCCGGGCTTATGTACTGTACTGTGTATGTCTGTGTGTGCAGGGATGCAATTATCTTGCTAGCAGCAAAAAGAATCACAGTGTAAGATATTGCCACAGAAGGATAAGTAGTTCTACTAGGTATAATTCATAGCTTTCGTCCCCCCCCCTGCTACATAGACCACTTCACCATCCAACATGACCCAACCCTACTGTCAGAGTCTCCATCGAATGTTGTATTCCCGAGTAAAGAACCTCATTATAGCAAGAACCTTTTGGTCTCAGAACCCTAGGGACTTTAAACACCCCCTAAGGACGCGAAAGTCCCCTTATAGTATTAGCCTTTTGTCTTGCGAGAGAACAGCTAAGTAGGTACAGCAGATAGTACCAACCAGGAGAATCGACATAACTTCTGACAAAGACAGAGGTGCTTCACATGATCGCTGTTCGGCCTTCATTCTCTAAATAGCTCTGGGACTTCTCCAAAGAGGCTGGGAATCGCCATCCAGACATGATCCCACAAGGCCTGGGTCTAGTCTTTGTACAGCTTCCAGGCTATCTTGCTGATCTTTCAAGCTGTGTTCGATGCTTGGAGCTTGATCCTAGACGAGGAGTCTATCTTGATTCGTATGAAGAGGAAGCGATAGCTCCCTCGATGGGCGGAGGATCGAAACTTGGCATATGGTTCGGTTCGTCTGCGTCGTTTTGCCTTCCACTTCCACTTCCAACAGACAAAAGGGGCAAAGCTCAAATCAAGCCCTGAGGGCTTCGCCCCCTGCTGGAATGCAGCAGCAAGAGCCGTCGTCATGCATTGCGAAGATGATGGTAGGTGATGAGAATGGGGTCTTTGGACACGTCGGCCAGATGTTTCCAGATGTACTGGTCGACCCGACCGACCCTGCTGTTGCTCACGCCGCAAATACCCCGGGGCGAGGCGAATCGCTCGGCCCACTCGGCTGGCTGGGGTGTCGTCGCTAAATGATTGCAGGTCTCCGCGCGTCGCCATGATCTCCAGGAGCGGCGGATGCCAGGTCGATGCTAGGGTAACAGATTGTCGGGCTATAATTTAGAGATCAAGACAGGGAAAACACGTACGGCTTTGTTGACATGGAGAGACGCGCCTCGGGTCTCTCGTCCATAGGCTCGCTCCATGAATGGCTCTAATGCATAGCGGAGCGAGAGCGATGTCATGGGAGTATACGTACAGTACAGTACAGTACATCACGGAAGCTTTGATCCGCACCCGCCCGTTTCTCCACCAGAGTCCGCCGTTGGGTCCTATCCGCCTCGGGGCCAGGCTTCCGGTCACGTGAGACGATCATCGACTCGACTTCCGGGCGGGTCGGTGCCGGGTCGACGGTCAGATGTACACAGTACATGTACCGTGCCTTTGAAACCAGGCACCAGCCTTGGATCTTTTCTGGCATGTTATTCTTATTCAGCTCGCTATCGGGGTGTAGACGGACAGTAGGCGGGATACCGTACCGCCAGGCCACACGTGCGCTGGTGAGAGGAGAGTTGGCATCGTGTTATTGTGGGGGGGAGCCGGATGATGATGAGTGCAGAAGACGACGGGTAGATATCGATACGTATACGTATTCATTTACGGCCGAGGGATCGATCATCAGTTCGGACCTCCGGATACCCTGCCGAGCCCTGAGGTGGGGTGGGCGGGGGGGCTGTGGGGCACATTAGGACTCAGTAGGAGAGCCTCTGTGCTTGCATCCATCTATCCATCTACATCTTGACTGTTCCTCTCCTCTACTCGAGTCCAGGGTATAGTCTTAACGGACCATAGTCATTTTCTCTCTTCTTTCTTCTGGTTGGCTTTCCCGAGGGAAAGATATGGACACATGATATGTATAGGACGAAACCCCTCTCACACTGCCAGCAGCCAGCATCCACTGACCGTCAAGGGGAAGAAGTTAATCCGACATCATCATCTTCTGACTACAAGAGGAATTGAATCACCCCTCTTCTAAGTTCCTGCACTGTAAGACCATGCTGACGAGATGGATAGAACATCTGAACGGGTCATATCTTGTATGTACAGAAGAGATCCCGGGGGAAAAAAAGAAATATAAAAAGAGAATAAAACAAAAAGAGATAGAAAAAGGGAGACAAGGAGAAAAGAATACAAGAAGCCCAACAGATTCCCGTAGCGAACTAGATCTCAATGGCGATGACCATGGTGGTGATGACGGTGGTTATCGAGGTGCTTTCTCTGCGCGAAGCGTTTAGTATCCAAGATCTCAGACTAAACTAATTCTTTCGAGCGTATGAACAACAATCAAACCAGAAAAGAGGGAAAAGAAGCAAAGCAAGGGAGAAATCACCCTTACACTCAAAGCATGACCATTGCTGATACCACTCGCCACTAAAAACGCCGCCGGCGTGGGAATGCCGCTATCAGAGCTCGTAGGCGACCCAACCACCCCGACAACGGCTGAACTGGCAGTGACAGAAGCAGCCGTCGCCGACGGCAGGCGACGGCTCTCACCACCACCATCACCACCACCACCACCACCACCACCACCACCACCGCAGACACCATACATGAAATGCTGGGACGGGAACGTGGAAAGGGCGGTCTTCTTGTAGAGCTGGCAGTCGCCGCCTCGCGCGCTGTACAACCACGCGTGGCACTCCGCCAGGCCGTCGCAGTAGCCGGCGCAGGCCGACCCGTTGTCGTACCGGGGAGCCAGCGCGAACGGCGCGCCGCTGAACACCGCCATCGTGTTCGCGGAGACCCGGTCCAGACAGCTGTTGCCTGAGACACGGCCGACTGCCTCGCTGAGGAGGACAAGGGAGAAGAATGAAGCAAGCCTCATCGTGGGACCTTTTGTGATAGGAAGAGAAAAGGCTATGGCGGCGAAGCGAAACCTGGCTGAACTCTGGGAAAGAGAGAGAACGAATCCTGGGCAAGTGGGTGGGTGTTCTGGCAGCGAGATTGGTAGATATAAGAATGACAGTCGAAGAGAGGAAGATAGGTAAGGAAGTGTCCGGGGTGGTAGAAGAGTTTTCGCAATTCGCAGTCAAGATCGGGGCATCGGGTCTGCTGTGTCTGTCACGGTTGACTTCTGTTCCTCATCTCACCCCTTTTGCATCCTTGCGCAGGGTTGGATTGATTATCCATTCCATTCATGTCTCAAATATGCGCACATTACCATGTAGAATAGATAGATACAAGCTGTTTTTCTTTTCCCCTCGACTTTAGCACCGGGCTGAAAGTCTCATTTCGGACTACGGCGACAGGTTCATAGCACGGCCTCTCCATCATTCAACAGCCCTTTCCGCTAGAGAATTCACCGGGAAAAGATTAAGCCGGCTGAGTAGACAAATTGCCAATATATTGGATACTGGCGTGAAAAATATTGGAAGCATGAAGCGGTTTCGTGGTTGCCTTTACTCCATTACCTAGGGCTAAGTTGTGGGTGGGGGTCCACCACCGTTGAAAAGGGACTAGCTTTTCAATAGTTCCTATGCGTCGGTCCGGTAGCGAGATAAGGAGAATTAATCTACGAAGTCGTAACCTTCGAATCGGATCTCAGGGTCTTGGATGTTTTCCGGGCCGGAGCGGAGGTTTAAGGGACAAGGGATTTTAAGGGACCGGCCGATCCGGTCGGATTGCGAGGGCAACAAGATAATACATTCTAGATACGAGATCGGAAGGGTACTCATAGTGGATTTCGCAATGGAGCCGTTAATGTCCGAAGATAAATAAGTTACTAGTAGTCACAGACCTCCAAGTGTCCCCGGTAGCCAAGAACGGACAAGACCCTGTCAGAGAGGCTTGTGAAATGTGAGCACCCCCACCCGCCCCACTGCCTTCGGCGTTAGTATTCGCATGTTTAGTGCTTGAAAGAGCCAGAATTTTCACACTTCAAGTGCCTGAGAAGATATTCCTCCTCTCTCTACCCCTTTCATGGAGCTTGAGTCCAGTCCCGGGTACTCTGAAGCAATGTACCATGGTTGGTGCGAAGTAATATCGGTCGATGAGTACAGAATTGAAATCAGGGTGCTAGCAAATCGAAAGTTCTGTTTTTGATTCCGGGAAAACACGACAAACTGACCCCTTCTCATTCCCCCCATCTGACCGTAATCCTAATAAAAAGTTAGTAATGTTAGTCGTCGTCCCAGTATTCGCCATTTTCGCTCATGGGCCATTTGTGCCTCAGCGCTCGGTCCGGAGGAAAGGACACGCTTGCTCCGCGTCCGATCACTCGTAGAGACACCCCCAGCGCCCTGAATCCCTCCTGCATCCCACGCAGTCGGACTTCCCAGGCAGGGTCTGGCTCCGGAGCCTCCTGCTTCGTTGATGATGCCGCCACCTCTCGGTTGTGATGGCGCTCCTTGGGGACAAATTGACAGAAGAGGCGTTGCAGGGCTGGCAGCCCGCCCTCCTCACGGCGAAATCGGAGTAAGTCCTCGAGCTCACTCGCCAGCGCCCACGAGGCCTGCACGAGGCAATCTTCAATGTATAGGTGCTGTAATGAGGGCGGCAAGAGGGCTCGAAGGGGTTTCGCGGGCTCCAGCGCGCGGTTGCCGTGGAAAGGCAGCAGGCTGCTCCATCGCATATGCACCGTGTGAAGATTCGAAAATCCCGAGAGATTGCCACAGAAGGTCGGCCGGGGACTCTCCGCGTCCTGCTCTACCTCGCGCGCCACGCCAGCGAAGGCCACGTGGAGATGGCGAAGGGAGGCTCGCGACCTTTGGAGCGGACGGTAGAGCTGCGAGACATCCACCCCGCCACGCCGGGTCCAGTTTCGATCCATCTCCACGGCGAACGACTCGAGGTTTGGGCACCATTCGAGAAATTGGGGGAGGTTCGAGAGGGCATCTGACGGCCCCTGCAGGTCGAGGTGCGTGAGTGAGGACAGTATTGGTATCTGTTCCCGGAGCAGTTGACGGGGCAGGGAGCTGTCACAGGGGTTGCGGATGTAGAGGCTGCGGAGAGATGGGATGCGTAGGTAGGGCAGCAATCGCCTCAGGGGCACGGCGTTGGTGGCGCCTTCATCCCACCATGCCGGTCCGTCGCGGAGGGAGACGTGCGAGAGCCGCGGGAGGATCCCGAGCGCCGGGTTTCTCGCCCAGTGGATCACGCGGTCAAAGTGCGTGGTGTATCCCTGCGTCGGGGGGATGTGTTCGAATTCGAACTGCATGTGTTCTTCCGGCACGCGGATGGCCAACTGCTCGAGATGGCGGACCTGGACTAACAGCAATGCCAGCCAGGCATCTTCGTAGTTCCAGGGCTCATGGTACATGTCTTGTCGTTCTCGATCAGGGCGGAGATCTCTTCTCCAGGCGCGGTATTTGCGGCGATGCTTGCGTTTCGCATCGCCGTATGGCAGCATCAATGCGCGAAATTTCTCCTCCGGCACGGCCGGGAGTAGAGTAAGAGACCTCCATCTCTCACAATGACTTGGGTACAGAGTCAAGGAGCGGACCAAGGGTGCGAGAAGTGGGTTTTCGATCATCGCCTGGGAGAACCGGCGTACGGGATTTTTGTCACTCCCGTCCACGAGTCTGTATCCATCGTCCCAGTAAGCATTGAGAGGAAGGACAACTTGGTCATAGAGAGCGGGGATGAACAGTGAGTAGTAGTCCTTTGATACGAGGACTAACTCCGAGAGATCTTCAGGGTCGAGAAAAGATACCACCTGGAGAATAATCTCTCCGGGTAGTAGAACGAGCATCATGTCACAGAGACTTCACTAGAAGGTCCTAGAGTGAGGAAGGACGCACTTGCCGGTCGCGGAGTCTTAAGCAGTTATGTACTCGATTTTAGGTGTTGAGTAACAACTGGTATCCCAGCTGCCAGTGATATCAGCGTTAGTATTCTAGTGTCCATTTCCAGTGCTAATCTAGGAGAAAGTCCCGATTCAAAGGGAAAGCAGGAACGAAAAGGTGGGGCTGGAGGCTGGGGGCCGTAGCTCGGCTAAAGCTTTTAGTGTATGGAAAACTGTGAATAATGACAGACAAGTGAATTATTCGATTCTAATGTGATGTTTCTCCAGTTGACACCTGGAATCTGAGAATCACAAAACGTGTTGGATGTGCTAGCTAATCTGGACACGACAGCTGGGAACCGCATTAAGGACATTTCGATATCCTGCAATGGAACGCAGCAAGTTCTGGTGATGCTTGTACTGTACCCGTTGGTCTCCCCGGACTTTCCCTAGTCCTTGTGCCCTCTTTGGAGGGCTGTCACCTTTGAGTTACTTCACGAGGCTTGAATCTCGTCTGCTGTGATCCAGTCAATTAACTTCACGGGGACACTGTCCAGTTCTTCTTCGGTCTTGTAGAGGGCGACACCCGGACGCTCACGGGCTTCTTGAATGCGAGTGGTCATGTTGGCCAGCAGTTTCACATAGTTCGTCCTTTCCGAATTCTGGCAAGAGTTCGCTATCTCCTATCGGCGAAAGCAGTATCTGCGTCGCTCACAGGGAAGGTGGATTGTGTTTGCGGCATCGATGTGGACGATTGTCTCTGCTGTAGGCAAGATAGCCCTGACGAAGTACTCGTTGGGCTAAATAAGCTATCTACTAGGTACCTAGTAGTAGTACTCGGTAAGCTAGCCCTAACTTACAGGTCCGGAGCTAACTGGAACGGATAATCTACTCCTAGATCCATCAGATGATAAGGTTGCAGATCGATTGCCTGTCCCAGGTAAGAGGGGTACGTCAGCTCCTAACTTATCTCCGGCTGTTCCGCATTGGACCCGCAAATCCTGCAAATGAACCCAGTGCTTGGAAAGGGTTCATGCACGATCATCGGAGATGACAGGGGCTCAGGGACAGGGACTCAGGGACTGAGGAGCTCGCTTCCGGGGACCAGATTGAGTCTTGAGTCCTTGTTATATATACATACCACATACTCTCCGGCCAAATACCACGGATCTCTGGTGACCCTGACCCTGAGCTCAGCTCCTCTACTTCCTCAGGGAATTGTGGCCCACAGTCCACAGGCGAAAGCATGCTAAGTACAGAGCACAAAGCTTCCTGACTGAAGTGCAACCTGTCAGATCGGGTCTAGTCTCCGCACTTAGGAATGCTGGACGAATGGTTGAAGCCAAATATGGAAGTTCTGGTTTCCCACTAGTTGAGAGCCCCAACGAGGGGTTAATTTCACCCCAACGCTTCTATATGCACTTCCTCTAATTTGGCTAGAAAGATTTTTCTCCTCTAGTCAAGAATTGTGACTGCCACAGCATTTCTTTATTGCCTGTGTGTGGTGCGCCTGGCTAGTGTGCCCTAAAAGCCTTTGGGTGTTACGCAGTCTTTGTGTGCATAGCATAGCTTTGTTAGTCCTATTCTGTCAAACCGATGCAGGCCATGCATAGTTCATCCGGTCTTCAGCTCCTAAGAGATTATCAGATCATAGAATTGTACAGCAGGAGAACGCGATTTTCCTCGGATCTGCGCAATAATCTAGCTCTAGAACGCCATGAAGGGGAAGCAAGGAACGAGAGAAAGGAGATCAATTAAAGGAAGAGCTGCACCACTTGCGTCAGGACCAACGCGGCGAAAGCCGCTGCCACCGACGACCCGGCGGACATGGTCCTCCCTGCAGCCCCCGTGTACCCAATATTCAGTGAGTTGTTGTTGAACCCGACCGTGCGCAGCCAGGTAGGGGTGACGGTGTCGTTGGCCAGGATGTCCGAATGGTAGGCATCCAGGACGCCCGCGAAGCGCAGCGTGAACTGCCCGTGGGTGATTTCACCCCCGGATCTTGATGTTCCGTTCGAGTAGATTCGATAGCTATCAAAGTAACCTCGGATAGTGTAATTTGCCGTCTCACCATCGAACTCCATACTAACCGTCATAGCCGGCCATTCAGACTCATAGGCGAAGTTGTTGTCCGGGGCCCAGGGGCCCAGGTCAATTAACCAGGGAACTATCTCTGTACTGGTGCAGTTGGTCATGTTGGCTCTGAGGGCTCCCGCGCCATTATAGTATGTAGTGATGGTGCTCGAGAGACGGTATGGTGGGCTCTGAGTGGTTGTGTTTAGCTCCCAGTAGAACCAATCTTCTCCGTTGTATAGATCACGATACGTCGGTCTACCTCTCCCTATGGTCAGTACTCTGTGATTGAATTTGTAGGGGCAAGGGCGAGTGACGGAGTCGCTCAGGGATAGGAAGAGCGACGAACTGGGAAGAAAGATAGCTCCATTGTAAGAAGGGGAGATCGACCAGGGGCCAGCCAAAGCTAGTGATTGTAGAAAAGTCAAAGCCAGGGTCCCAGAGCATGAGAAAGGCATTCACAGGGTCGCTGCCATTGTTGCGTATGCTTGGCTCGGTAAGGGCGAGGATCGTGTCATATCGTGCGGTGGTCGTGGTATTGGCGAGCAACGGGCACTGGGCGCTGTCGTTCCCAGCTAAGCCCGTATAGGGCATCAACTTCAACTCGGTAGTCCCATTGTAGTACGAGCCCACCCAGTAGTACGGATCGTGAAGAAGTGTCACGTTGTTGGGTCGAAAGGGCAGGGAAGCATTGTAACTCGCATCATCGGCAGCGGTGGTGAGGAAGGGAAAGGCGAGGCTGAAGACCACAGCCTGAGCTGATACAGAGACACGCATTGTGCCTCCCTTGTGGAGGCCACTGGGCAGTTTGGGCCTTGGGTCAATTATAAGGTATTTCTCGTCCTGTAGCCCAACAGTGCTTGGGCTAGTGGGGTCTTGAACTTCTGTGGTAGCTTAGCCATGAACCAAGCCTTGCCGTTTAGTGCTTGGTCTCGGCTATTTACCCGAGAAGGGCTCGGTGACTCCGTAATATTGAATTCTAGTATTGGTATAAGTATTGTCAACTATTCATTATTCGAGAACCACATCTAGGACCTATATTATACTGTCACCAGAACTTGATCAAGTATGTTGCGGAGACTATCCAATTGACTGATATCAGAGCAAGCCCAAAAGCCTGAGAAAGGGTTGAGCCGGTTTACGTCTATTTGTATGTCGTCTGTCCGTCCCTTAACCTAATAGATTTAGCATTACCTCGTCACGAGTTAGCCTGCAGTGGTCTGATGAAGTAATCCGAAGTTGACGGATTTTCAATGGATCGTTCCTATCACAGCGGTCAAAGAAATTATCCGACTACTTCGACCGTAACCACATCCGGAAACGGACATCAGAGCCGATCTCGGATGGCCCCGTTGACGCCCACCCAACACCCAATCAAAGTTACCGAGTCGTTACCAGTTACCTAATCTCAAGATCTTGTCGATTCTGACCCCTGAGGCTCCTCCTTTGTTATGATTCAGGGACCGGAAGAAGGGTCTGAATATTCTAACTCTTGAGCCTTGCTTCCAAACTCATCGCTGCATGGCTATGCCAAGGTCTCACATACCGCAATATAAGCTATTTGATGTCTACATTAGTCTCAACAGATCGCGAGATCCTGCTGAATGTCTCAGATCGACCGCGGAATTTCCGCCACAAGCTTTCGCCGACGCCAGCGATGAATGACAGTAGTCCCACACGAAGTTACTTAATAGAATTGGAATTCTTCTTAGACCGATCCTGGCCTGACGAGCTAGTGAGACTAACCCCTAGCAGATTCACCTCGGAAATCCCTTCTATGGCCAAAAGCTGCGCGATGCTTAGCATGGCCGCTCCTGTGAACCTCGGGTCTCACGGTCGTGTGAAAGTAGAGGTGCTGAACCCAGGCATCCGATATTTCGAGAATGATAGTCATCAGCAACTCGTGGTATTTTGATGCAAGTGAGGCAACAAGGACCCTGCCGGGTCCCTGAGTCCCCTGATTCCTGCGATGGTGGTGCATGAACCCTGCAGAGATTCGCAAGATCGATCCCAGAGCGGAACAGCCGGATAGAAACTTGAGGCTGACGTACGCCTCTAACTAGATCAGGCAATCAATCGGCAGACCATTTTAGCTAGGAGGAAAGTTCCCACTCGGGTTAGCTCCGGACCTTAAGGTTAAGGTATTGCAGCTCGCTTATTTACTGTGATAGTATAATTACCACCCACCTATTGACTAAGGAATAGGGTACCATTCATTTTGCTGAATGCCTTTTCTATTCCACTCGGTACCTGATTCTGTCTACCATTTCACTTCCATCAGATGGGTCCGCAATCTCCGAATTGCCTCTTTCCCCTTCACCTTTCTCCACCACGACACTTTTTGCATGCCGATCTCGGTCTTGATATCGAGCAGATACTACCCTAGTAGAGTATCATCGGAGCTCTATGTATCGAACCCACTTTCTGTCAATATGGTGAGATTTGTAAATGCAGGGTGAAGTGAATGTCGTCTCATGTATACCACATAGATGCTCTAATCTTGCTGCGTCTACTATTTATGCCAGAGAAGAGCATTCCACAATGTAAAAATAAAATACCAATGCTTGTTTCTTACTTACTGTACCTCAAAACCAGCAGTACATGATGAGCCTGCGCTTAATGGGCCCCAGAGGACCACTGCTTTTCAAGTGCGTTTTATACTAAGGCAAAGGGAGCTTAGTTCTACATTGTTCGTGTCCACATAGTTCGCAGTAGACTAGACATTTTCGGGCGAGAGTACTCACTGGCAGCATAGGCATGCCCTAGATTGCAATAGTTCGATATCGTGAGAGCAGACCAGGAAACGTCTAAGCGAGTTTTGGTGTATATAAAGGGGACTGATCTGTCAATCCTGGAGTCTATCACAGCAATTCATCTTTCAGTCACTCATTTGTCTCTACCTTCAGTCATTCTTTCTTTCTCACCTTTACTTCATTTTCTTTACCAGACTTTCTTTACAACCTCATCATGCTCTTTGTTCAAATCTAAGTCGTTCCTTCATTCATTCTTTCATATTTCACGATCGTCATGTATGTGCCTGCCTTATTGGCAGCCGGCGCCCTTGCCGGAGCAGCTACAGCAAGCGCCACTTCTTGTCCGAAGGCCTGCTCCTTGAGCTCCAATCCTTTTGAATGGATTCCCTACCATTCCGTCAGTCGAGTCGCTACTTGCAGCCAGCCCATGTTGCTCGACTTCGCTCTTTACAACCCATTGAATGATTCCCAGACCCACTCAACCATCTATGCCTGTGCCACGGAAGAAGATGATACTTCTACCTCCTCTGTAGCGAAGAGAGCCGCAGTAGTGGTAAATTCTACTTCGAATACGTCTTCTGTGAACTTTGAGTTGGGTACTTGGGGATCTGCCATCGACTCGGCTGACGACCGGCTTCAGAAGGCCCTGACTGATCTGGAAGCTTACATGGTATCTGACACGGACAGAAACTTCATGTTTGCGTACTCCGGGCAGGCTGTGATTGGCCTCTATATCGGGGGCAGATATGACCCTTCTACCACCGCTGCTACCTTAGCGGAGTTAATGCGATCCTCTCTTTCCTCCGAGGGGTCATTTAACCAAATGGCTCTACAGTCCTGTGGGTCTACCGCCAACTATATGGTTGGACTGGCCGTCAGTCTGGATGGAGACCTTCCTGCGGTGCAGCAACTGGTGAAGACGTGGAGCGAGGCAGGCTGTGTCACGGGGTTTGACTCGTTTGACTCCAACACTGACTTGACCGCGACGCTGACCACGGTTTCTCCGCTCCTCTCCAACTCCCCCAATTCCGCCACCCTCGCTGCTCGCGACGATACCTGCTCCACCGTACAGGTGGTTTCGGGCGATTCCTGTACGAGCCTGGTGACAGAATGCGGCATCACTTCCACGGAATTCTACGACTACAACACCGCTTCCGACCTTTGCTCCACCCTGGCAGTTGGTCAGTACGTGTGCTGTTCCTCGGGAGACTTACCAGACTATTCGCCCCAGCCATACAGTAATGGCACCTGCTACACGTACTTGGTGGAGTCGGGTGACTCGTGCTCCACAATTGCTGCATCAAACAGCCTGACCGTCGATGAGATCAACTCATTCAACAATCACACCTGGGGATGGCTGGGATGTGATGACCTCCAAGCGGGCGAGAACATCTGTCTGAGTAGCGGGGATCCTCCCTTTCCCGCCCCAGTGACGGGCGCCACCTGCGGTCCCCAGGTGCCTGGTACTACGGCCAATGGCACCGATTATGACGAGTGGGTGACGCTGAATCCATGCTCGCTCAACGCTTGTTGTGATGTCTGGGGTGAGTGTGGCACCACCCCGGAGTTCTGTACTATCACCGAGTCCACCACCGGCGCTCCAGGTACTGCGGAAGCCAACACAAATGGATGCATCTCGAACTGTGGCCTCGACATTGTCAATAATTCCACGGCGCCCGACGAATTCTTTGCAATTGGGTATTTCGAAGCCTTCAACGTCGAGCGCAGCTGCCTTACCATGGATGCCAGCATGATTGACACCAGCAAGTACACTCACATTATCTTCGCCTTTGGAACCATTAACTCCGACTATTCCATCAGCATTAATCAAACCGACCAGTTTGAGCAGTTCCTCAATCTTACAGATGTCAAGAAAGTTGTCTCCTTCGGAGGGTGGGATTTCTCCACCTCCAGCGACACGTACACGATCTTCCGCGAGGGCGTGACCTCCACGAACTGCGCTCTGTTGGCACAGAATATCGGAGACTTTGTGTCTCAGTATGGCATTGACGGGGTGGACTTTGACTGGGAGTATCCTGGTGAGCCTGATATCCCGGGCATCCCCGCCGGCAGCGACGAGGATGGCACGAATTATGTGGCATTCCTGAAGGAAGTCCGGTCGGCCATTGGCATGGACAAGACCCTGTCCATTGCGATGCCCGCCTCGTACTGGTACCTTCGTGGCTTCCCCGTTGCCAGTATCAACGATATTGTCGATTTCATTGTGTATATGACGTATGATCTCCACGGGCAGTGGGATTACGGAAACACCTCGGCCGATGATGGCTGTGCGGACGGTAACTGCCTGCGCTCCCACGTGAACCTGACGGAAACTACTTATGCCCTATCCATGGTGACCAAAGCCGGGGCGGACTCCAACAAGTTGATGGTCGGAGTGAGCAGCTACGGCCGGTCCTTTGAAATGACCACAGCGAACTGCACTGGTCCAGAATGCACCTATGTGGGCCCAGACTCGGGGGCCACGCCCGGCCGCTGTACCCAAACCGCGGGCTATATCGCGAACGCCGAGATCAACGAGATCATTGCCACCAATCCCACCGTGCAGGTTCTCTTCGACAGTGGCAGCGATTCCGACATCATCGTCTACAACGAGACGCAGTGGGTCGGATACATGACCAACATCACCAAGAGCACACGGACCACCTACTACCAGGGTTTGAACATGGGTGGTACGACCGAGTGGGCGATCGACCTCGAGGCCTTTGTCACCTCTCCCACCGACGCCACAGCCTTTGGGGAGTACCTCATCGAACTCAAGGCCGAGGTAGACGATGATGAAACTGAGTTCATCTCCACGAACCTGACTTGCTCCGACCCCAGCACCAGCGAGAGTAGCCTGCAAGCCAGTGAGGAACGAGGGGTGGCTGCGTATATCAACTGGCTGGTGGAGGATAGTCTGAAGTCGCGTATGTATTCCGCTTTCTATCCGTGGAGTCGGTGTGGCTAACCCTCTTGTGCAGCGACCGAATGGACTCGTCAGATGTTCAAGAGCACAGGAGCGGGGTCCACTCAGTGTGACCTTTATCCTGACGGAGAATGCCCCTTCCCCACAGGATTTTGCTCGGACTACAATGTGTCGGCAGAGTACTGGGCTGAGTTCGTGGTGGCTAACGCGCACCAGTATATCACTGAAATCGGGACCCTGTTCGACTTTGCGACGCAGAACGAGTCGCTGAGCATCGACGCCATCGTGGACGATTTTCCGGTCAAATCGGGCGCCACAGTGCCCGACTGGGCAACAATTCTTACCAACGTCGGTGGTGTCATGGGCATTCTGGGGAGCGCCATCCCGGCGCTGGACGCGGAAACAGACACGGCATCGACGATTATGGGGACGCTGAGTGGGATCTACTCACTGGCGGGCTCCGACGTCTCCAGCGCCGACGCGACAGACGCGGAGACCATCACGCTGGAGGCAGCGGTCCAAACACTTTACAGTACCATGTACGAGAGCGTGGTCAACACGACAATTAGGCTCTTTGAAACGGGCGACATCTCTATTTGGCCTTCAGACCTGCGCTCGGGCGACTACACCTTCGAAGTCGCCAATTTTTTTAATGGGCGATACATGTTCGAGCTCACGGGCACGCAGGCGTCTAACATGGAGTCGATCTTCAACGGCTACGTGCGTCAGTACCTGGTGGGCACAGCGCTAGTTTCGGCCAACTACTACATCCTGAAGGGAGCGTACTCAACGAGCAAGTGTTCATCGATCACCAGCGGCACTGTCATCGGCGACTACTGCTACACCCTTGAGTACCCCGGCGCCGGGTGGGAGCTGGTCAAGCAAATCATGACCGACCCGATCAGCAGCGACGACCTAACCAAGCTGACTGACACCTACGGCATCGACCTTGAGACCCTGTATTCGAACTCCTACACCTGCCAGAACACCACGGGCACCTACGGCGGCGTCGTAGAAACTGACGTGCTGACTGCCTCGTCCACCGTGCCCACCTGCTTCTTCAACCTGCCCGTCTTTACGGTGGAGACCTCGGATGAACCCACCATCAACAATTTTCTCTCCTCGCCCTGTCTCGTGTGGGACCGCAACACCACCGCCAAGACCGCCGAGCTGGGCGTCACCTGGATGCCGAGCAACCTGGCCGATGTGTTTGTCCGGGACTTCTGCGAGTGCAATGCCTCGGGGAGGGAGTGCTCGGAGGTGTAAGCCAGCTCCCTCGGATGTACAGTATATACGCTGAGAGAAGACTCGGGGTTGTCCCCCCGCTTGTCGGAGGTTGGATCAAAAGCTTATCTACCTTGATACGTTTAACTCATAATCAATAATAGCATTATGTATACAATCTGCTACTCTATCCCATATTCCTCGTGAAGTGTTCATCAGTCCCCTCTCCATTCAGAATCAGAAGACTAGTAGGATCACGATTTCCAAGGAAGGACTCGACGACTGTATCTCCACTTGAAGTTGATCTGTATACTATGGATCTCTGCTACAAGCACTACATTGGGAATGGACAGACTAGTTCGTTATAACGAGGATTGTGTTGAGAGTAGGTAGTGATGTCTATCTGGTGGGTAGATATCTAGATCCCACGGATCGAGCGCTCTATTCCGGAACCAACCACATGATTATATCGACACCGATGAAATCTCAAGGACGGGAAAGACGGAAGGATCTTCGGCGGTTCTTTGCTAATAGAGCCAACCGGGCCCATCTGCGTGTGAACTAACCTCGCTCGGTGAATTGCCGGATCGTCCACGGTGTAGCCCGGGTTACTCGGGAACGGCTGACAGTACCCACCTAAGTTATTTAGCGTACTGTAGTTCTCTGGCCCTTGAGGCAAGAGGGGCCTCCTCGCTACGACGAATTTCAACATGTCGGAGTAGATTCATGGCGTAGTGCATTTTGTTGGACGGGGCACAAGTCCTCCGCATCGTGCGGGGACCCCACAGGACTACCAAGATGCCACAGTACTACCTGGTTCTTGATGAATTCCAGTCTAGCTGGATATGGCAAGAGATGATCACTGGGATTCTACCCTACTACTGTTGAGGGGTTGCATGGGTAGGGCTCTTGCATTGACTACCTACCCATTCTTCGATTTTTGGTCACGGGGAGCGCGATTATGCTTCCCTATGGTATATGCCCTATCGCCTTGGCACTTGTCTTAGCATAAACGATAAGCTAGACCGTAACAGTGATAGACTCTTTTATTCTATTGGGGAGCGAGGGTGAACCCACGTGCTGCTATCCCTGAGTATATTTTGATCAGCGTCTGCGACGCTTGCTGCCAATCGCGGTGGTTGTTGGCGTTGGCTTTCGAAGAAATGAAATGAAGCTCCGTCAGTGGATAACGCAGATATCTAAGAGCCGGGCTACTGGTTATGCTAGTGCATCGGTATCGAGCCATAAAGAGAAAAAGAGAAAGAGAAAGCAGTCTTGTTGCAGCCGGGATTGAAAATGAAAGAGATCTGAATTCCTGACACCAACGCCCTGCGCCAGTGGAGCCGGCGATAATCCTTCGATTGGATCCGTTTGTCTTCGAGACTCGCTTCTTTCTCATGGTCTGTCCCTAGGCTCGTGGTGGATGTTTTTTCAACCACAGGCCGACAAGTAGACAACATAGCAGGTGACCATCAGATACCGTACTGTCCGAGCCTCGGGGGTCTCTCTGCCCGCTTGAGCTTCTTGACTACGTAAGGACAATCTTCTAGACCGTTCTCAACATACTCAGCTCGTTGAATTAGTTCTCGGGCTTCCGGTATGGCGGTAGCGGTTCCCACTGTCTAAGCTACACCGAGCTCTCGCTTTTATCATCATCCTCATCCTCATCATCAGACTCGTTCCTGAACAAGGAATCAATCCTCGAGGAGCCGGCGGGAGCGGAGACTTCACCCTGTGGGTGGTGGCACTGGCCGCCTAGATCCGGAAAGCGAAGTTCCCATTCCGGACGTCTAGCCTCGGACACGCCCGCCCGATCCAACAACAAATCGAAGGCCGGAACGTTGGCACCACAGTCCCAGTTTGGAGTCCGGTGGTCTACGAGGTGCGCAATGACTCGTTCCGTGACCACCGCGTCCCGTCTCTCCGACAAAATGATCCCGAGACTGTCGGGCCAGCACCCGGCTATGATCGCAAGCATCTCACTCTCGCCCAAGGGAAAGCCCTTGGATCGTGCTAAGGCCTCACGCATGATCTTTCCGTACTCCTCGGGACCAAGTGCAGAATCCTTGTAGTAGGCAACCTGGCAGATCACGGATGGTTTGATTTGAAGTGATGGTCGAGCATGGAGAACGGACTTGAGCAGGTGGATAGAGCGGAATCCCAGGGCGACGGCCTGTTCCAGTACGCGCTCCGTCACTGGGACCTGGGGCTCATGCGTGAGAAGAAGCTGGAATGAGGCCAGCTTGTCATCGTCCCAGTCCGGGCCCGTTAGCGAGAAGAGAACATCTTCCGGGATGACGGCGTTTGGTCGAAGCGTGAGAATCTCGCGGAAAATCCCCTCGACATTTGCGGGCCCGAAACCGTCGCAGATGGAAGATAGCAGCGCGGCGGAGAGCTCGATGGAAGGACGCTCCCTCAAGAGGACTCGTGATCGCCCTAAGTCTCTCAGTGCAAGCCACAAGGCATGGTCGGACAAAGGGGCTCCGGGCCAACGCTGCAGCACCCGTTGGAGCACCCAGTCCGGCGACTCACAGACCAGCTCCACAGTCTCTGGAGACAGTATTAAGTCATCGGGCGCTCTGTTTAGGAGTCCACGCACGGTTAAAGACATATGTTTCCACTCGTGGTCCCGCCGGACTTTCGGCTCAGCAGACGGCTTTCGCTTGGTCACCAACTGAAAGGAACGCCGGGTCGCCAGGGCGGATTTCAAGATCTCGTCTGTGATTTGCTCAGATGTGTTGGTGGTCACCACCTGATAAACTGCCCAATCGGCCGCCGCTGACTGAACTGCGTGCATCAATTCCATGGTTAAAGTCATATGTGGTGTACGGTCAAGGAGCATTTTCGCATCCGCATCGCTCAATGATGCAGCATGTACGGCCATGGTAAATGTATCCTGGTCAAGCTTAAGGTTGGGGTCACTTGACACTAATGACGCCAAATGCTGGCTACTACAGCCTGATATAAGGATCTTCTCCAGGTCCGTGAGAGAGAATTGGCGAGGAGTGGAATCGCAAGCAAGTAAAATGTCGATAAGGTTGAATTCAGCTGGAACAAAAACCTGGGTGGCCCAAAGAACCACGTCGTTGGAAACCCTCAAGGCTGCATTTGATCTGAAGAGGAGCTCCATGAACAGCGCCTGATGACGAGGGTTGCCCAGAGCCGCTCGAACGGCCTTTTCTGATATTACCGTCAACAAGTCCAGCGGATTCATTGCTAGCGTATACCGAAAGACCTCTCGAGCATCCTGCTCCACCGAGTAGTGTTCTAGTGCACTCCAAAATGACTGAGAGGCCACGAAGTGGCTGTCAAACGGCAGCACGCTCGCGACAAATTGTTCGACATCTTGGAGGGTCTCACTGAAGTGGAAAAGGTGTCGGAGAGTCCTCTCAGTGACACGTAATGTGGCTTTGGATGCTATAAGCATGTTCACAAGTTTGGGCCCATGACGGAACATGTGTTTTTGGATCTTTCTAGAATATTTAAAGCCTGGGAATTGGTCGGCCAAGATACCTATTTGTTGGTAATTTTCGCGTGACAGGGAAGCTGGCTCTCGATCGACCAGAACTATCTCTATAGCATTCTATATATCCTCTGACCCAGCCTGACTGAGTACTAACTGCAGAACCCTCGCTTGCCCGGACTCAATGGCAGATATCAGCGCCGACTGAGTAATACTCGCGCCACATTCGATCAGGTAAGATGCGAGCTCAAAGTGACTTGCGCCACATGCAAAGGAAAGCCCGGTTTGCGTCACCACGGGTCGGTTGATGTCCCATCCCAGAGACAAGAGTGCTTCAATGACCTCTCTGAAGTCATACCGACAGGCTAGGTAGAAGGGCGTTGGCTTCGAATCCACGACTAGGGCGTTGTATCCGCCGTCGATCAGTTGCGAAAGAGACTTGCGATCCCGCAGGGTAAAGCTTTTGACCCATCTGTCAAAAGGAAACTCCCTAAACTCGTTTTCAGCGGACCAGAAACCTTGCAAGTATCTTGCAAGAGGTGCTTCTTGTCTTAGCTTTCCAGCCTGAGCACAATGAATAAGCCATGATTTTGAGGCGTACGCGTCAAAGGTATTCTTGTTTTTGTCCAACCACCAGGAGGTGGGGGCAGAAGGGGTTCGTATCCATAGGCTAGAGGGCTGATGATCATTGAGATAAGACACGCAATGTGCGGCCATGCGAGCATGCGCGGTCTCGGGACTGTACTCTGCTAATGTTTGAATGAATTCCTTAACTGAAAAATGAATCAATCGAAACTTCTGAGGTGATGAGGAGGTTAGCTCAACAATCGTAGGGCATAAATCCAGAACATCTCGGGTGGTGAGATTTGACCATTTCTTCCCAGGTTTGTAGTTGACAGCAGAGAGCAAAACCGGAACTTCGGATAACTCTTTATGCAAACCATATACGAGGAGTGTCAGTATCAGTCGGATTTGTTCTTGCCCTTCGGGGTCCTGATCCTTCGAAATGTTGGCTAAGAGTTAAGAATAGAGGCCTTTGGTGTCGGAGGCACAGCCTGTAACTTGGCGACAAATGTATCGGGCTCTTTTGCTTTAATCCTGCGCAAATATTCCAGTGATAGATGGACCCACAGAAACCTAACACCATTAGTCAATTGGTCTGCGTGCAGCATGATAAGCCGAGGACACCCATACATTCCACTTGCCCTTTGCTTCAATGTTGATTCGACCTCGTTCTTAACATCCTCTGGGATTGGGCTTGAGAGAAAGAGACTCTTTTCCAAGGTCCGCACGCGACTGGTGATGAATCTGTCGATGTCTTGCTGGTTCTGCTGATCAATCAAAAGTTCCCACCTGACTTGCCAAATCTCATCCATAAGTGTGGAAATATTGACATGGTCTCGACTGGAAATAAATATCTTGACCCCGGTAGGACTTGATTCGTCGGCGACCTTTTTCGAAGTCTGGAGTAACTCGTTTCGGTCATCATCGACTCCCAGCTCATCGATTCCGTCAATGATGATATTGGTCTGTCGGGATTGCTTCACTATTCCAACAAGCAGAGAAATGCAATCTTCTCGATCTGGACTCGAGCTTGCTGTCTGTAAGTCATTATATCTGTCTACCACCCCCTTGACGAACGTCTTGGCCCCTCCAGTGCAGAGTTGCTTGAGCAGCGAATTCAAAATCAGTTGTGCAGATTTAGCTTCACTTGCCCGGTTGGCTTCGTCGACGTAAAAGAAAGCGATGCGTTCTCCATTTTTTGGACTGGCGTCCAGGAGATGTGAGACCAAAGAAGATCTAGATGGTTTGATTAGCATTGAAGCGCAACGACTGGCGGAGTTCTATTCACACGAGATTGGTCTTTCCGGCTCCCATTTTCCCTCGCAACCAGAAAAGGCCGGAATGGTGTGATTGTCGCCAGTCCATAAATTGCGGGTGTCCAAGGAGCCACTGGCCAGTGCCCTCCATAGGCCTAATTGTTCTATGCTGATCCAGGTGTCGTACCGGTGACACCCAGTCCAACACTTTTGAATACTTCTCTTCTTGAAGGATGGTTACGATATCCAGAATCTGCTGTAACTGACCGCCAATGTTGGCAATTGGCTCTTTGAGTTGAACATTGTCGAAGATGCTGCCCAAGAGCTCTCTGTCATTCAGGCGGAGTGCAGACTCGACCTGTGTCGATCTTTGTTGTATCGCATTGGAAAGATCTTTGAGCTTATGAGGCACCAGGCTCTGTATGCCGTGAGTTATCTTGCCTTGCTTCCAGAACCTGTAGACGTCCAATTGATACAGAAGAACCGCACTGTAGAGTTCAACTACTTTCTCCTTGATCGGTTCGACTGTCTCAATTGAGGTCCCTGGTCGCTTCCTCAGGTAGAACTTCTCCACAAGGGCATATCGGCTGATCAGGTTTGCAATAGGCTCTTGATCTAACGCTAGATCGCGTGTCTCGCCGTAAGCAATCGACCTCTGTCGCCACGCAGAACGCGATTAGCCAGCCAATCAATGGGCAGCCTGTCGATACCATACCTCAACGAAGAACTGTACCAATCCCCAAACTACCGAGGCAGCTTTCGTGGGATCCAAGTCTGCCAGCAGGTTTCCTGGGTCCTTGAAGACCTTCACCCATTGCATGATCCGAAAGACCACGTCTCGAAAGTAGATTGTCTCGCCATCAGCCTTTGCATATGCCCATCTCGTGTCATCGTGTTGTTTGTGAAGTGAGCTAAGGCGGGCAAGTATGGCATCGGCCAGGTCGGTAGTCGTACCTCCGCCCTGCTTGTGGAGGAGTTTTTGATTGTGGGCCTGGCATTCTCGAATGGCCTCGTCGTATTCCTCTTGATGCTCCTTCCAGTCATTCGATTCTCGAGCCTTTTGCAGTGCTTCTTGCCAGAGATCCGACGGCGGTGGCGAGGCGGGAAGAGTCGTTGCAAGGGCGGTTTGCGATTCCCTGCCACTTTGACTGTAATTACTTGTAACAGCCTCCACGCCGGAGAAAGCGGGGGCGGTCGAACTCCTTGTATGGCTGGGTAGTAGTCCGGGGATCTTCTTCTGTTTCTTGCTTTGGCCTGTCGATCCGAACTTTTCTCTGATCCCCCGAGCAAAGCGCAAGAAGGAACGATGCTTTCCAATATCTTGAGTGGAAGCCATTGTCGAAAATTGACTATCTATCGTGGTCGAATCCTGGGAAGGACAGCGATGTCAGCCCCGTACAGGCGTGCCAGCACATAGCCACCACGTGACTTTTCTTAGTGGGAACAGGGGGTATCGTGGCTGTGTGGCAGTCTTCATGTTGCCATATTTTGAGCAGAACAAATCAAGTAAAGCCCGTCATCCTATGCCAATGTTCTCATAAGGACTGAGGGCAAATGAGGTTGATGCTGTGGAACCACTCACATTTCCTCCGCCCCGCCTCGAAATCACAGACTCCCATTAGCCCAATATCGAGGCGTCAAAAGTGCGATCACTTGTCGGAAGCAGCATAATGGACAGTGTTTAACGGGTCGATTCGTGTCATGTCTACCGCAGGATGTCTAGAATGAAGCAGTCGGAGCTCTCGCGCTCGAACACATGGTTTTCAGGATCATTTCGAGCAGCTAAGTCGTCAATTTGGCCCAGCACCTCCTCCACTTCAGGATGATGCGCGTCCGTGCAGCGCGCTTTGAAGGAACGGATGGGCCAGGTGAGGTTTATGGTTTCTCCAGACATCGATGATTGCAGACTTGGTTGGTTTTTGGTCTTCGAAGGGGAGAAGGTGGACGGAAGGGAAGGTTGGGAAGGAACCGCCGGGTGAAGGGCAGTGTCGAAAGTAACTGCCAGGTCATGACTAGGCGGAGTAGGTCCTCTTGCCCTCTTGTGAGAAAACTATGGTCGTAGCTGGAGGTCTGAGAGATGGTAGTAGCGGGTTGATTTGGAGACATCAAGAACGAACCAAGCAGGATCAACTCGGTTTGTGTAATAGGTATCTGTATGCGTGAGCACTTCAAGATAACGACAACTGCACACCCTCGTAGTCAGCTGAGCTACACCAACCAGCCAGTCGAAGAATACTAGAAAACAACAAAATAAGGAACCAAAACTCGAGTTCATAAATCGTCAGGACTGGGTAGAATACGATATATAGTTACAACCCCAAACCAAGCTCATCCCACAAGATCTTGCTGCCGCTTCCCCTCTCATTACCCTGCTATGTCCACTACCCCGTTCGGCTCGATGACCATCTGCCACATCAAGATTAGATCCAAGAAATAGAAGTGAACTTCGCTTGCGCATTATTTCCGAGGGAGTTACCGTCTGCCCCCAACACAAAAACACAAAGCAAAACTGTACAATATAAAAAACAATCGTCTCGAACACGCATCGACTAATTTACCCAGAGTATGGATTATGCTGAGGTTGGTAGGGAGGATAGCTGGCTTGCATTTGCATGCGGAGGCGACGGTCTATTCGGAATCAATGTTAGTACAGGTTCAATGCAAGTATTAAAGAAAGAAATGAGAAGGGTGGAAGAAGCGATTAGGTTAGGCAAGCCATGCCTTTGAACGCACCTTTCTCGAAATCCCGCCACCGTTTCATCGTAATCTGACTGCTGTCAAACTCGCCCTCGCCCGCCTCGTGGCCCTTGTCTTTGCCGCCCGCCGTCTGCCGCGTGTCACCCCAGCTGAAATCATCAAATTTCCAATACGAGTACGTCGGCAGCACGAAGTTCCACACGGGCAGCGACAGCAGGTAGATCAACATCCACAGCACGTACACCATCCTGTGGGCAGTCACCACCACCAACACACCTGGTAGTCCCAGGATCAAAGCTAATAGAACCAAGGGCAACACCTGGACGGGCCGGTGGACAATGGAGTTGATCACAACATAAAAGGTGAAGGCGATGGCGGCGGGCAGCACGAGCGTGCCCACCAACTCGATGAAAATGACGAATTGCATGCTGAAACAGAAGGTTCCGCAGAGGTCGCGCACCAACACCAACTCCATCAGATTGTGCACGGTACTGTTGATCCATCGCCGGCGCTGAGAGAGCAGCACCATGAACTTGTCCGGCACCTGGGTCTTGCACACGGCCTGCGGCACGAAGATCTGCTTGCGCTTGGGAAAGGTTCGGAGCATGAGTGTCGACAGATAGCGGTCCTCACCCAGGAGAAGCAGGTTCTTCTTATGGAGTGTGTCCACGACGTTCTCTGAGTAGTGCTCGACCACATCAGGGTTGGCGAGAATGGGAACCCAGTAGTTTTGCCCGCCCTTGGGCGCTTTGATACGATACATCGAGAAACATCCTGGAAGACAGGTCACACCACCAAAGACAGATTCGAATGACTTGGCCTGGTGATGAGACACAAAGTATCTAGATGGTTGGTTAGTTTGGGCCCACAATAAGAACAGAGAAGTAAGTAGAAGAAGAGAAGCATACTCAAACACCTGAATCATCGTCACCCAACTGTCGGTCTTGTTGGCAATCTTCGTCTCGCCACACAGTCCCATAACATCCGGATCTTTCACCATCGCCGAGATCATGTGCGTCAGACTGTCCGGAAACACTTTGGTGTCTGCATCGACACATAGAAGAACCTCGTAGAAGTCCGGCGGAATTCCGGTCACCAGCCAAAGCCCATTGAACATCTCAAACTCCAGCTCCGTCATCCGTTCATCGAACATTACCTTCTGCAAGAAAGACATCAAAATGATCTGACTATCTCTCTTACCACGGTTACCGGGTTTGGACTGGGTAGCTTCCGCCGGTGTCCCACATTTCACGACGATCATCATGGGCACGCGCTGCTGCTTTTCCTCGGGAATGATCGAGTTTACGCCGTAGTCGTAGAAGCCGGCGTAGACCTTGGCCATGTTGTGCCGCTTGGATCCGGTGGCTACGGCAACATAAGAGAAGGGCTGGACCTCGTCCATCGGGACGATCGGATCACGCATCATGCGCAGAACAATCTCTGGGGTGGAAAACTCCTCGCCTTTACCCTTAATCATTCCATCACAGATCACGATAATGGTTTTGTGGCTGTTCGGGTAGTCTGTCATGGCAATTGAGTCCAGCGTGGAGCGAATACCCTCTTCACCTTCCGAGTAACAAGTTACCAGACATAAAGAATGAGCCAAGGGGAAACCATACGGCTGCCACTCGGGAGGGGGCTGAGGAATGACCGCTTCATGAACGAAGCCACCTAATCCAGCAGACTCCGATTCCGGCATCGCAGTTGAGTACCGAGAGTCCTGAAGTGCCAAGCTAGATCGACTCGCTGAGTTGGCATGGCGCGAACCATCAGCCGTCAAACTACCTCCGCTTTCGTTGTAGTTCTGCCTGTATACGGAGTTGCTCCCACCGGGTACCAAGCGGGTTGTCGAATTCTGACTGGCCATCGTCACATATTGATATTTCTGCTTGCCCCCGTTGCTCACGGTGTATGGACTGGAGAAGCGAGACGTGGTAGGCAAGAAGCTGGCCCTCTTACCGGGCCGCTCCAGCATAGTCGGGTCTGCGACTCGTGGTCCCGGGCGGTAGATATCGTTCGACCAGTCCTCGATTTGCTGATTCCGCGTTTTGGAGTCAGCCGCCATGCTAGTCCGAGCTGGGGCGTACTGCTTGGCCAGGAACCACTGGAAAAGCAAAGCAAAGATAAATTTCACCACAACAATCGAGAGGATGAAGATCAGTGATACGTAAAGCACCACCTTGGAAGCAATACAGCCGACCGTGTCGGTGTCGATGCTGCCGACCTTGATGATCTGAGACAAACACTTGCCGATCTTTTTCTCCTCGCCAGTCTGCAGATAGTACGTGAGATCGACCCCGCGCACGGCCGAGTTCTCGCGAAGCTCATCAAATTTCTTCGGATATTTGACCTGCGTTGTGTCAAACCACCGTAGAAGATCCAAATCCAAGACATTGCCAGAGTAGACGGCAAGATTCCTGCTCTTATTCTTGGTGTCTTCCCACGTGTAATACACGTCACCGGAGCTTTTCAAGTTATAGAACGACTTACGAGCCGAACCGGAAGTGTGACAGGCCCAGCCGAGGTAGTAAGACTCCGTCGTGTTCGGCTCGGACGAACCGTCCTGGTTGAACGCATGACACGGGAAGTACCACGCAAGGTCGCCATCTGAGTTTGTCGGCACATCGGATCCATCGGCAAGAGTAATCAAGCCCTTGCACTCCCCATTGACCTCCTGAAAGAAGAAGCTACCGTCTTGGCCTCCGTATTTATGCGACAGGTCCCAAAGCACGTTAGTCCCAGCCGGAATGCCCGCGGCCGCTGGGTGCGTCGAGTGCGACAAGTCGTATGCCTGACCGTGGAAGATCATGTAGCTACTACTGACTTCATTGACCCTAAGCCGAGTCGGGGGAGTGCCGCAAACGGTGGCCGTGAAACCGAAAGTGAGGAAACCGACGAATGCCCCGATCAGCAAGATGATACTGATCAACCCAATCTTCTCCCGCCAGGCGCTTCTCTGGGCCTTCTGCGGCATGCCGAAGCACCTCAGGATAAAATCGGGGGCCCAGAAAGTGATGATGGCGCAATACGTGGTCCAGGGACTGGGTGGCCGGACCTGCTCCAGCGCCTTCTGGCGTTCTTTTTCTGCTGCAGCAGCCCTCTTCTTGATTCTGCGAGATGGTCTTCTCTTCTTGATGCGACGTTTTTTAGGGGCCCTTTCCATCGGCTGATTGACATTTCCCTGAGTGACGTATACACCTGTCTTCCCTTTCGATTCCGAGCTTCGCGAGCTATTTGTGTCCGCTTCCTGCTCGCGACCCATCATGGGCTCGTCCCCGGTCTGGGACGGGTAGGTCGGCATGTTCTGCGACTTCTGGCGATAGTGGTAATGAGGATGGTTCTGGTCCACTCGGGTGCGTTCCGGTTTCACGAAGCTCTTTCGATTCCTCGAGTCTGTCCCCCAGTCGCCCCTCTCCACATCCGCATCGCTTCGTCTCCTGGAGCTGCGTGAGCGATGGTGCCGGTGATGGCGATGTCCCGACGGGGAGCTGTCTTCGGGATCATGGTGGCCTGTCGACTCGCGGGTACGGTGGCGCCTCCGGGAAGATTCGCGATACGAGTCAAATGTTTCTTCTCGTCGCGGGGAAGCCTTCCCCGGACGCTGAGGTAAGGACATGGCCCTGATGCCTGGGAGTTTCAATTCGGATTAGTGATTCATCGCCATCGGTCGCAAAGGCGCAGGATATTTCTTGAATGTATGCGAACAAGGTAGAATTCGAAATGTTGATTTGGCGCGTGGTTTGCATGTGAAATGCGGACAGTTGGGGGAGAGTGATAAGATAGCATCAAGGAAAGACCTCACCCACCTTCACCTCAGCATAAACAACAGTTGTGAGGAACGGGCTTGCAACAATCTGGTCCGAATTTCGCCTCTTCGTAGGCAGGAGACACTTCTCGCCGGAAATGCAGACGATGCGCGCAACAGCTGCTGGCAGCTCCGTGGTTGGATGCCAGGAAATCCTCCGTGGACAAGCAAGCCAGGAATGAATGTGGAGAAAGAGGAAGAGATTCCAGCACAGAAAGCGAGCGCGGATACAACAGGCGGAATTTTTGCTGCCAAGGAACGAGCGACTGTAGCAGACCAGCGAGATGAGCGAGCGAACGCAATGGATGAAGAGCAAGTGGTGGAAAAGGAAAGGAGAGATGGGTGAAACCACGGCGCTGCGGGCGATAGTGCGGAGTAACCAGCAACTAGTGGTGGTAGTCCCTGTAGGCTAGATAACTTAGAGGCTAGCAGAGAAAATGAAAATACGGGAACCCAAGATTGTTCAACCAAAGGTACCGTCCGTTTCCAAATATTGATAATTACGCCGGGTCTCTTTCCCACGTTGCGCCAGAAGATCACGGGGGACCCGTTTCTTATCGTTGCCAAGCCAGTCGAGTCGGGCCCATCCGATCAGCGAAGGAAGGCAAGAAAGAAAGAATGCTGGTGGGGTAGAAAAATGGCAGGCAGCGGTGACAGATGATGGGAGGAATGTAGACTATGAATAAATGCCACGAGAAAGAAGAAGGATAAGAATAGGACGGAAGGAAATTGATGGTTGAAAGATGACGATGACTGGCCTATGGCATGAAATGAGATGAATGGGATAAATGAGATAAATCCTGCGTACGGCGTACTGTACACAAACAGTCTTCCGGTACATGTGAGTGTGCTGCTGCGGGCGGTCGCTAGGGGCAATGGATGGCCTGAGGTGTGTGCCCCGCTAACAAGTACTAGGTAGACTAGTTAACTATCAGCCAGACCAGCGAATCTTACCCACACACAAAAGAATGGTCGGAGCATCTCCAGAAAGAGATATAAGTTGAGTATGATGCTGGTAGATAAGAGTCTATCAATCTCACACTCTCACACCCTGAATCCCTTCCCTTCTCAATTCTGAGACAATCAGGCAGAGACTGGTAGAGAGAATGGAGAAGCATGCAGTCCAAGCTGAGGTATCCAACCAAGGTCGAGAGCAAGACCCTGGCTTGATTGGGGTTTTGTGCTCCGGCCGGGCGGACTGACCACCGGGCTTGATCGGGCTTAGTGGGTTTCACACTCACTCACCTCTGGCACATGAAGCTCCGCCCCCTCGTTAGATAATCAGCTCATCAATCACTCATTCAATTGCGCTACAATTACTCTGTACTAGTGCAGTGGCTCCGTAAACGACCATTTCTTGATCAGTCATTACAACCAGCAGCACTGACTCTTCCAGTGATTGTCAGTTGATTCCTTCTCAAGACTTTCTTAAAACGTCAGTGTCAACCGTGTCAACATCGGTCAACCTGCAGATCTTACGGTCGGTCGATGACACATTGTCTCAGCATGTACATACTTAGTACTCCGTACATACAGTACGTACTGTACATAAATACCCGAACCATTCCTACCATTCCTACACATGCACCGTTCTATTTTTGAAGACGAATCGGGTGGACTCGTCGCCACACCCTACCCGCAGGGTCCAGTGACTCTCAGGTCTTTTCCTCTCGGCTCCGTTTCTTCGGTTGACTCCATCGATGAACGTCTTGCTGGTTCAAAATGGTCTCATCGTACCTGGTTACACCTGATAGGTCATACGCTCTCGCTCACCGTTTGCTCAGCCCGATGGGAGGCAAAGTGGTTGCCTGGCTCGATAGACCGAGAGCAACGAGCCTGTTGTCCGTGGGTGGCCTGTGCGTGGAGTGGTAATCTTATCGATGGCTTCTTTCGTTGGGCTGACAGTCGGCTTGAGCATAAGAGGCCTCAAATTAAGGGGTCTTGTTCATTGTCTACGAACCTCGAAGCCAACAGTCAGTGCTAGTGTGGATCCATCAACTTATACTTCCTCGCAACCCAGTCTCGAAGGCTAGGCCCCGACCCCCGGCCGAACCAATTCGTCTGCTGCAAGTGTGATGGGTCACCTAAGCATCGCATCTGATGGACCCTGATCTTCGACGACAGGCCTGCATGTCGGCGACCGGCCCTGTACTGGGATAAAGCACCCGGCAAACCGACCAACGCGCATCTAGAGTGGTTATCAGCTGTTATCTGGACTCGACCCTCTAGCCCCTTCAGTTATGATGTCAACTTGACAGTCATCCTTAAATCGACGACCTCCCACCAGTAAACGGTTATTGCCCGACAACCTGTGCTGATTGTCGTCTGGAAACCACAGCAGACTGACTTTTTCTTGGCTTTTACTGCGTCGTTGGTACCCTTCTGCTACTCTGCTCGTCGGGATTTGCTACACCGCTTCGTGTGCACCGCAAACGGAAGCTTTCTTCGACAGCGTGAATATGCCTTGGGACTGTCTCTTATGGCTTCAGGGCGAACTGTGCACCACCGCCTCGATACACACGCCCAATGCGCCATTGTCGAAGGGTTACATGCGTTGCATGAGTACACACTTAAATTGCGTTGTTGAAGAGTCGGTCCATCGCGTCGGCGTCGTCAACTTGGGTGAGTCGCGAGATGCGCGGAAGTATAACATTCAATAGCTATGTGTTGCCGCTGATGAAATCGTGATTACTCCGATCACCCCGGGTAAACAGCAACCTACCCAGGAACAGGTCCCTAAGTTGTCATGAGCTAATCAGCTAGATTTTGATACGTCCTGGCCGATGACACACATGTAGTCACTCTGCGGCGGGAGCCACCCGAAGAGCAGGTTCGACAACCTTCGTCGTTTCACGGAATGGTGCTCAGGAGCAACCCAATAGGATTTGTCGTCGCGATCAAATCTGGAAGCAGCCGGCAAGCGGGGGAATCGCTACAGAGGTACTGAATCACGGTCAAGCCGACAGGATCGTCAGGGCTTTGTGTCCCGGCTGACTATACCCGTCGCTAATAGTGACTGTTAGCGATAGTGTGGCCGCCGTAGCCTAGCGCTGAGCTGCAGTAGTCATTTCCGAGTGGCATCTCATGACCCCGCGGTTGAACAGGCTAAAAGAGTTGTCCCAGTCAATGCGATGCGAATCGGGCTCGATGGAAGGCTGGAAGCGCCTGCGCGATCTTCATCCGAGGATCCTTTGCATTCGCGACGCCCCGTGGGGAAAAGGAAGCGGTTATTGGCACTCTTGGCAGGAATGCTTTGATAGGCTGTAGTCCAATGGGCCTAATATCGATCATTTTAAGAGGTATTAATAGTTGCTGACGTGGTGGTTTTTCTGACGCCGCAAACTGCTCGGCAGATGCTATAATCTCGTTTGGAAGTCAGAGTCATGGCGACATCAGCATCGGTTTGTCTACTAAGCAGCCATCTCATTCGCCTGAAGGCATGGATGAACAGCAATAAAAGGGCACCGGTGACGCGACTTGGATCATCAGCGTTCAGTCTCAATTGAACTGCAGCGAGACTAGATATTAAATGAGAGGAATGCCCGGATAGGGAGAGGGGGAACGGAGGCCTGGAGTGAAAGAGTGAAACATACATTGGCAGTGCGTGCAGCAGCAGCAGCAGCAGCAGCTCGTAATGTTCCCAACGCCTCTCCGGCGCTATTTTTATTCCGAGCCACTAAAGCCACTGACGAACTACTGACTAACCTTAGAGGGGCTTAGTTGCTGAGCTTACTAGTAAGTTTTGAGGGGCCACCGGCACCAAAAGAGTCAAAAGACAAAAAAGAAACCACTGTGTTTTGTACTGTTCTGTTACTATGAGTACATACTGTGAATACAGAATGACTGCCAACTGACTAGTCTAGTCTCTCTCTCTCTCTCCCTCTCCTTCCTGTGGCCCGTCCGTCCCTTCTCGCCATTTCCTCTCTTTTTCTCATCACCGCACCACAACTCTTTCTTCCCCTCCTCTCTCTCTCTCTCTCCCTCTCTCTCTTCCCTTCTAGCGGTGTCACTGTCGTTTGTGTCTCCCCCCAAGTCACCGACTCTCGTTGGTCCTTAGCGAATCTCCTTTCGTTTTTTGTTTCGGGCGGAATGAACTCTCGGAAGTACCGATCATCACCACGGTTCCTTCAACAGATTTGACTAGGTAAGCCTGTCTATCCTACCCGGTGGACCCCCCGATTTTCGTCCTCTCATTGACCCATCGTCTCCAGTTTCTCCACATCCTCCCAGTCCCTGGTCGCCTGATAACCGGTGCACATCCCATCTCTCGTTGACGTTGTTCTTGAATCCCATCAGTCGCTCCAGAATAATACCCTCGCCTTTCTTGACCTGCCCCATGGCTGCCTACATGTCCAGCGCTTAGACCCTGCCAGTCTGCCACGCTTAGATCTTGCAATCCAGATTGACAATTTGGAGAACTCAACTCGGAGGATTACGTACAACCCCAATTAGTGAGGAGTTGCTCCAATGGCGAGCACTGAGGCCAGTAGGTATTCTCAGCCGCTGCCTTCCCCTCCTCCGGTCTATCTCCGTTCATCCCCGCCCTTTCTCTCGTCGCGTCACGAAACTCCCCGACGTCCCAGCTCGCATCATCAGTTGAAAATGGTTTCCACGCGCGAGCAATCGCCCCCGTCTCGATCGCTAGCGACCGATGGAGAGACACATCAGCCTGTGCAAGTTCCGAGAGTGCGGATCCATGGCGAGGTAGACCAGCCGGTGCAGAATTTCCACGACGACGAATATGCTTTGTCACTTACGGGCGCTGCCTTTTCCGACTTGGCACTTGCAGAAAAATCCCCGACGCACGGGAAGGATATCGACAATGCACCTCCACGTGAGGGAGAACTATATCGGGCTCCGCGGCCGTTAGTGTACGGCCACACGCCCACGAGCAGTGGCTCGTGGTCCGTGGTCGAACCCAACTCCCGAGAACAACCCGACAGCCTTGCAACTACCAGCTCCTCCTCCGTCGACCAAGCAGCTCCGAAAGAGAATGAGCATGTGTCGCCCCGGGAAAGTCTGGATAGCAGCGCAGAGCCGCCCGAGGTCTATGAGCCCTTGCACTATCACCACCGTCCCTATGAGGTTCCTTCACAGTCCTCGGCCACTGGATCCGGGGAGAACGTCTCGGGCACGAACGGCTATTTGAGCGCCAGGCCCCGACCGCGGTCGACGTACTCCTTCACGTCCAGCGTCGGCGAAGGACGCCATCGGTCCCCTCACCTATCCCCATACCTTCAGGGCCGCTCATCCTCAAGAGAGTCTGTTGCATCACCCGACGTTCGGCCACTGTCTTTTGTCGATCAGCTCAACAGCCACTACCCGCAACCTGGTCCGGCCCCCGTGCAGTTCGGGAACTCCCAGCTGCAATCAGCAATCGGCAACAATGCTTCGCTGCTGAGCCACAAGCAAACGTTCGACATGTACCTGGCGAATGTCAAGAAAACGGATGATCCGGCCGTCCAGTATGAGTTTGCCCTGTTCATGGTCAATGCCGCGCTGGACATGCCACCGGAAGGGCTTGGAGGCGATGCCTCTGCGGTGTACGGACATAAGGCTGCAGAGATCACTCGGGGTGGGTTGCTGAAAGAAGCGAAGTCGATCCTCCAGCGGCTTTCTGATCGGAGCTACCCATTTGCGCAATACTACATTGCGGACGGATACGCGTCAGGATTGTTCAGCAAGGGCAAGGAGGATTATGACCGAGCATTCCCGCTGTTTGTGGCCGCCAGCAAACACGGACACGTCGAGGCATGCTATCGGGCGGCCCTGTGTTTTGAGTTTGGCTGGGGCACTCGGGTGGAGGCTGCCCGGGCGCAACAGTTCTATCGGCAAGCAGCATCTAAGAACCATCCGGGTGCTATGCTTCGGATGTCCAGGGCATGTCTTGCGGGCGACATGGGTCTCGGCAAACGGTATCGCGAGGGGATTAAGTGGTTGAAGCGTGCGGCCGAGTCCGCGGACGAGCAGTACAATTCCGGTCCGTATGAGCTCGGATTGCTGCATGAAACGGGCTACGGCGATGACGTGTTTCTGGATCCGTCGTACGCCGCGCAACTGTTCACCAAGTCGGCGGACCTGGGGCATGTGGAGGCCAGCTATCGCCTGGGAGATGCATACGAGCACGGCAAGTTGGATTGTCCGCGAGACCCGGCTTTGTCGATTCATTTCTACACGGGTGCGGCACAGGGGGGCCATCCTTTGGCCATGATGGCTCTTTGTGCTTGGTATCTGATTGGAGCGGAGCCTGTCCTCGAGAAGGACGAGGAGGAGGCGTACGAATGGGCCAAACGTGCTGCCGAATCCGGTAAGTCGACTTGCTTTGGAGAGGTTTGTTCCGATGCTGACCCTATGTTCGACAGGCCTGGTGAAAGCTCAATATGCCATTGGGTATTTTACGGAGACGGGCATTGGCTGTCGACGCGACCCGCTGCAAGCCAATGTATGGTACGTTAAGGCGGCCGAGCAAGGCGATGAGCGGGCGAAGAACCGGCTGGCGACTATTCGAGCGGCCGCGGATGGAGTTGCACCAGGGCAAGGGGCTGCGGATGCGGGGAAGGGCAAGAAGTCGAGTGGGAAGACCGGTAAGTAGTTTGGTGGTTTGACGTTTGAATGAAATAAAACTGATCGGGATACAGAGGGTAAATCGAAACGCTTCAGCATTTTTTGATTGTGCGTGCACGAGATGTCTGGCGACTTTTACAGTCCTTCCACTACATGCGTGACCATTTAGCCCAGTTTTTGTTTCTTGATTCTTGGTTACATTCTTTATACCAGAGGGATTTGGCATTCTACATAGCACAGCAGCACAGCACTTGCACTGACTTTTGGACACATCTGACTACTAATGAGCTTGTATATTTGGGATGAGTTTTGGTGTATGTATGCATAGTCGGGTTCCACATTTGTACCAGCATGAACTTTTGTGTGTTGAGTGCGGCAGTTATTTGTGGGGTTCGAGATATACGGCGAATTGACTCTTCACATGCATCGGCGAGTTGATTCTTTTGTGGGCGGATGGTAACATGGAAGTAGCGGGGAGATATAACAGAGCATCTGACCGACTGAGTATATCTGCAGTAGGGAGCTTTATACACGGGGCATCTGACTCCTGAATAGTAGTACGATGATCCGTTCGCTTGGGTAACCATTGCGATCGACAGGTGAACTAACTAGGAGAGAGTCAAGCGACCGTACTCCACCTACGGCACTGATAGCATGGTTTTTTGGTGAAGTTGAGATAGATGGAGATGAGATCAAGCCTCGACCGAATGTCAGGATAATGATGATATGATATATGATGTAGGTATTGCGTACATGTCAGGGGATGGATAGATAATGCTTCAGCCCCTTGAAACCAAAACACGCTGCTAACTTACTCAGTACTCACCGAGCACAGTACTGTACCTACTCATACGTGCGATGTCCAACCGGACACTCCACGATCCTGCAGCACCGTTTCGTCGCTAGTGTGCCCGCCAAGCGCAGAAAGCAGGGAAACTATTGGGCTTTGGACGTGACGATCTCAGTCTGAGTCTCTGATGGAGAATGAAAGTCACGAAGTTTGGGGTCGGTCGGGGGGGGAGGAGGGGGGGGTTGGCTGTCACTCGCGGCGCCCGAGTTGCCCTGCTTGAAGGGAAACTGGAGGCAGGAAACCTCACTGCCAGTGGCCCCTCTTTCCCGCCCCCTCCCTCCTCCCCTGCCGATCCACACCTTCCCTCCGCAGGGATTCCCGCGCCGATCCCGCCGATTACTGTTTCACGGGTTTGCTGCTGCTGCTGTTGTTGTGAGTACGGAGTAGCTAGCTAACTTCTAGGTTATTGTAACTTACCGGCTACTTTTCCAACACCTACAGCACTGCAGCACTACTTCGTACAGTCCCCATTTATTCCATGTGCAATGTGAAGACCATTTCCAAAAATAAATCCAATCCCTCCACAAGGTTAAAAAAGAGAAAAAAAGTACCCGACCGGAAACTTCCCACACGTCCTAAGTAAAAAGCCAAGGCCACCACTGCACTGCACTCCACCTACACCTCAAACAGGAGCAGGAGGGAAGGGATCTACAGACAGACACACCTTCATAAGGACGTTAGGTTTTCCTCCCGGAGGGGCGCGTCATTGTGTTTTATCCCTACCTGGAACCTTAACGAGAGCAATCACATTTTCCCGTTCGTGATTCCATTTCCCATCCCTCTTTCCACATTCTTCTTCCGGGTTGAGCTTCCCACGTTGTTGTTCCTCTGCTTCATTCCGGCGGGAATTGATTTTTGACAGTTGACTATTGATAGTATTGGTATGTGTCAGCACCTTCCAATTGTTTGCACATCCCATCCTTTTGGTTGGGGGTTCGGTGGTGTCGGAGATTTTGCTTGGATCTCGCCGAAGGTTGGGGGTTTTTGGTGTAGTGCGTGCTTGCTTGCTAACTCTTGCTGTGGTATGCTCTCTTGCAGATTCTATTTCCAAACCCATACCTCACCCATCCAAATCGCTCCGAACCGAACCGAACCTTCAGACTTGATCACAGTTCCATAACAAAATGCGTTTCCTCGCTGTCGTCGCCCTCCTCGCCTCGTTGACGGCCGCCCGTCCCGCGGAGAACGGGATGTTCAATATCGAGCTCTCGTGCGTTGGGGTGCGTTTCTTCTCCCTCTTCTTCTTTGGCTTGTTGCTGCTTTGCTTTGCTTTGCTTTGCTTCCTGGTGGGCATGGGGGAGGGGTTGAGGTTGTGCCTCTTTCTATACCCGGGGTTCGTTTGAGAGAATGGGTTCTGGGTGCTGGATGAGATCTATCCGGATGAGCTTTCTCGGGAGGTCACGGCCGTCCGCCCCCGCCTAGTCCTCTCAAGGAGGCATTCCAGCTCCATTGTGATGCGGATCCCGTCCTCCCCTGCCTATCCATAATGCTCGTGGGAATTGTATGGAGGATGTACTGACATGAGCCGCAGCTGAACGACAGAGCGTGCGTTGCTAACGCGACGAGCGGTATGGGATGCTGCGTTCCCTTGTATTGCGGGGCTGATCATGTGAGTTGTCTTTCGGTGGTTTGGCGATTGGGATTGCGGGGTAGAGACTGACGCGGTTGTAGCGGTGCCATCGTCCTTGATTTGGGGGTCGCAGTTCGTGGCTGAGTTTTGGGGGTGGGCTGGTTGCTGGGTTGTTAGGTCGTGGGTCATGAATCGTGCGCTAGGAGGTTGCAGTTCATGGTGTTTGGGTTTGGATGGACTGATATCTGCTTGCTGCTGGGGCGGTAGTTGTGAAAGTTTGAGGACTATGGACATGGGATGGGTAATGGATGGAAGTGGGGAGATTCAACGGCAGACTAATGAGTGGAACTAATCGTGCTTGCGAGGTGAGGTTCGCGGAGCGCTCAATCAAACCGGGGTCTTCGATTCCCATGCTTACCCATGCGTTGTTCGGTTGTATTTGTAGGCTTTAGAGAGATTTGATGCCGTGTTTTGAGGTGCTTTGGTAACTTCTCTCCTCTTCATAGAGCAGGGAGACCCTCGTCTGAAGGAGGTTCGGTGATAACAGCCTTCGTTCAGGTTGAGGAATAGCTTGTGCTGGGTTGCGTTAGACAAGCAATGACCCCGTATGAGTTTGTTCATGTGTAGGTCTGTCAAATCTCGATGTTGAGCTGAAATTCATATCCTGAGTCCTCTTCCCGCATCGTCTGACGAAGAAGCACCAAGTACTACTGATATCATAGGGCTACCGCTACTTGCCAGTACGAGGTATAGACAAGCGTAGATCCGATATCTCGCACAGATACTGTACCTTACATCCATACATACATATACCACAGCATACCTGATCGTGACCCCCTCCCCTCAAGCAAACCCATACCTGATCGATCACACCCACCTAAACCTACACATCTCCACCAAGAAAGATCCCACCTCAACTTTCCAACCTCGACAAGAAAGAAGCACCTCGACGAATAATATCACGCGATGAATTCCAACCCTAACCTCCAACACCCACGCAAACATACACATAAGAATAGTACAACGAAGCCAACCATAAGCATGCCCATTATCTTTCCAGTCCAACCTCAGGACCCGAATCATCTAATCCGTCGGAGGCCGGTACGAACCCCCCGTGAACCTAACCCACGTCATACGATCAGCCCAACCCTCAACCCTCAACTATACCCCGAGAACAACAGGAAAGGAAATACATACCGACTCCACAACAACCCGAACAGCCCCTGCGACGAGTCGGCGGTGCTGCGCTTCGCCCACCCGGAGTCGACATTGTAGCGCTTCGTGTCCTGCAGCCCCGCGAAGAGGCCTCGGCCTGCGGTTGCGTGCTGCGCGCCCATTGCTTGTTAGTGTTTCGTTCAGGGTGAGGTGGGGGTTTGGTTTGGATTTGGGTTTGGGGCAAACGAACGTGTTTAGGCCGATCCTTGACCCAGAGGTCGGCGCCGAAGTCGTTCTGTAGGCGGGATTTGGAGGTGCTGGTTGTGTTGGTCATTTTGGGGTGGTCCAAGTTGGTTGTTTGTGTGCTTCTTTGGGAAGGGTGTGGGATGGACTCGGGAGGGGTTGATCGTCTGAAGAAGGTATTGTATGGGAGGTAGTGGTTGGTGATTCCTTGTAGAGTATACTTTGGGTGTTGGTTTGGATTCAAATCCCGATTGCTTTGCTTGATGCTGAGGGTGAGGGGACTCGGGATCTGGTGAGATGGTTATATACTGCTGTCTCGGGTTGGGTCTACTATTCTACCTACTCTACTCTGGAGTGTACTTGGGATATCGTCTCATCCCGGGGAAAGCGACCGGATGGTGCGGTTCCCGTGCGATTAGGCTCGAGATACGAGTGTAGGATGAGGGTGGTTCGATATTCGGGCCATGTTGTCGAGGTGAGCGGTTGGAAGGACGGAGCTGCTCGGGGGTTCTGTTCCGGGTGAGGTCACCTTATGGATGCGGCCAGGTTGAACCGGTAACGAACCGGTTGGGGTTGGTGAGGTCTGTCCGGGGTAGGGTGTGCTCTGGTATCACGAGGCTGAGAATGCGTGGGTGCATGGATGTATGGGCTGTCGGGTTGACATGGGTGGATTGCACCAATGGGGTGCGTGGGATTGGTGAGATTGGTTTGGTTTGCTGCGAGCCTGGGAAAGAGCCTACTCGTGGCGGTGGCTGGGTTCGCTATGCGGTGTGCATGGGTACCGTATGCTCAGTCCATGTGGCTGTTGTGGTTGTGGTTGTGGTTGTGGTTGTGGTCGTGGTCGATGTGGGTATGGCATGATCGGGATGGTGAGATGTGGTGGTGATGGTACGGTCTGGCTGGCGTCGTACGATGGGGTCCCGGGGGTTTGGGTCGGTGGTTTTCTGTGCTTCCTAGGTGACTTGGGGGTAAGAAGTATACATTTTCAAGGTTTGGAGTTTTTCCCTCTCCACTGAGGACTCCGTAGACCGGAAGTGGTTGTGTTGAGGTGGTGGTTGTGATGGCGATGGCGGCGGTGGTGGTGTTGAGTCGGGCCATGATCGTTGCTGGCGATCAGGTCACTGGCCAACCACTGGGCGGGAATTATAATGTCTACTCCAGCAGGTCTATAGCTTGGCGACCGAACGTTAACTACCCATACTGAGTAGCTTTACTATATAAGGTACAGTAAAGTATGACTGCGACTGCGACCTCACTCTTGTCTTGATTCCGCGCACTTATGTAGTTCATGCCTCAGGCATCCGCATCCGCATCCCCATCTGCATCCGCCTTCGCATCCGCCAGCCGGTGAGAATCTTCCAGAATCCAATCCCCGTCAGCACTACGGAGCACTCTGCGCCCCAATCTGCTGCGCCCCATCCGAAAATGCTCTGAATAGCACTGGCGGTGCACATGACAGTCACGCCCCCAGGATCCCATTCGCATTCTTTATACCCGCTTCCCACTGAATCAGGGGTAACCCACGTAGACTTGGCTGCCACCGTGTCTCACACCCAACCCGAACTATTGATTTCGCGTATTGGCGAATCCATTCAACTTCGCTCCTCTGCCAGCAACAGACTCAGGCCAAGCTCAATCAGGGGCACCTCGGTCCGCAGTGGAGGACCAGCACTGACTCGGTCCAGACCGGGCTGACCGGGTGATGATCAAAAGAAGGAAATGAGCAGTGATCGTCGACATCCTCGAGAAAAGGCAAAAAAAGGTGGTGAAAAACTCAAGAGCATGTCGAGGGTTCTTGTACCTCGAACTGCTGGTATACTGCGTATGTGCTAGGTGGCAATCCCTGAGGCTGAGGCGGAGGCTGAGCTGAGGGACCGATCAGATGCAATTCCATCCTCCGGATCGTCTGGGGTAGACTAAAGCAAGCCCCTTCCCCTAAGATCCTAGAAACGAGGGGCACGAGGAGGCGACTCTGACACAGCACACTCCCTCTTTCGCCGCCGTGGCTTCGGTTATTCGGCTGCTGCTGGGTAACCTCCAGCTGTCACCGTTGCGATGGGCTGCAGTCTACTCCACCCGAGCGAAATCAACATGGTCCTCGAAGCCGAGGGAGGGCCAGAAGGTGGTGATGGGGATCGGCATTGTGTTTAAGCTGCCCTGCACGCTAGATTCACCTGCCGGAGCATCGATCACCGTGAGTGTTGGCTCTATTGACAATTATTGGCTATGTGTTGGAGCAAAGTTATACCTCAGAGTAAAATTTTCAGGGGCGAGCGGCTTGGACTCCAGGATTTCGACTTAACTCGAGATGATATATCCTTTCCGTATACCAAGTCTCTGGGCAACGCCATGAATGTAGCGGAGCGGAAGGGATAATATCTATCACGACGGTGTTGAAGGTGCTGTGTTGCTTTGCTGTGTTGTGTGTTGCTATTTCCAGGCACCTGGCATAGTGTCTTTGCCTCTTTTCTGGGCCAGCGGTTTCATCTAGTCTTGGAGGCCCAAGTGAAAACCTCCTGAAATCTCACGGCCCCTCTTAGGCTGACTGTCCATTGTATCCATTGGCCTGTTGGGTGGAGGGCCGGAAATTAAGCAGTTGATGCATCCAATGGCTGGCTCCAGGGCTGAGGGAAAGAGCCCCGCCAATCTGCCCGATCGGGGAAAGCGTCAACAGCAAAAGTTTCCTGTTCCTTGCAGCCCGCAAAAACACCCCAACTCATTATTCATGGTTGAGATGTGATCCATCACCACTACTATAGCACTCTGATAGGAGACTTGAAGGTTGAATCAGATACTATCAGGGCAGCTAAGTTGATTCTCCCGTTCTCTCAACTCTATTCTTCGATAGCATCAGTGATCTTCCTGGAGTTGTTCATGGAAAATGGTTGTTGGTGTAGTTCGGTTTAGAGTTTTCTTACTGTTCCACCTGAGCAGTCAACTACTTACTCCGGAGTACGTACTCTGTATACGGGCAGGTACCAGTAATTACCTTTTTGATAGATAGACTGTTTGCTTCAACCTTCAAGCACTGCAGCTACTAGGTAAGTCGTATAGCAGTCCCAAACCGTCCTGCGCCATGCACCATGCATACACAGGAGGTTGGCCGAGATAGTCCCATAATAACCAACTTTGCAACCCTTCTAGATCCCTAATTGTGTACAGGACCTATTTATGCTTGCCCCCACATCTTATTCCCCCCCATCCGAGTCCATCGTGAAACCCGCCACCAATCGTGGTCCGGCAGTGCCTGGCAGCCCTGAAAGAAGTTACACACACCGCCCCCCTTTTGTGAATTATGGTGGATTTGGGTGAATTGGTGTTGCTCACCTCACTTGCTATCTATCCTCTTTCCTCTTTCTGTCATTTCAGTTCTTGTCCACAATTGGGGCCGTTTTGGCCCAGAACCTGCATCGGTTAGTGCCAATCACCAGCCATCCCGTCTCCAGGGGCGCCACCATCGATTTTGCTTTCTTTTCTACCGCCCCATCGCCCCGTTCATCTTCTTACTTCTTCCCTCCTTCCCCCCTCTTCTTTCCCTTCTTCTTCCTTTTCCTCCTCTCACCTGTTCTCTCCTTCATCCCTCGAGCGTGTCTCGAATTGTTTTCCTTTCCAAGGGTCGGACCTGACAATATACTAGAGGCCAACGCGCTTCCAGTTCTCTCCTTCCCTGCCCACATTCATTGACCACCGCTTCACTCTTTCAGCGGGCCCTCATTGCGATTACCGGATTCGGAACATCACCAAAATCACCTCACCAACCAATTCATCCTCAGCCCTCTTTGCCAACCTCGCAAAATGAAGGGTGCTTTCCTTGCTACCGCGGCCGCCGCCCTCGTCGGTACGGCTCTGGCTGACGGCGCTCACCGTCGCCATGCCCACGAGCCCTTCCACCAGCGTCGTGCCGTGCAGGCCGGTGCTTCCTCCGCCTCCGAGGAGACCTGCGGCTGCACCACCGAGGTCGTCACCGTCTGGGGAACTCCTACCCGTGAGTTTCTGCCTCTTGCTCTGGTGAAGTGAGTCGTCTAACCTCTTCCAGTCGTGCCCGTCTCTACTGCCACCGAGACCGTCGTCTCCGAGGTCGTCACCACCCTCCACTCCACCAGCTACACCACTGTGACTGTCGTTGCTACTCCTGGTGAGTCGGCAGCTACCGTCCCCGCTGGAGGCTCCCCCGGTGAGGCTTCTACCACCACCCCCGAGGGTGTTGAGGCCACTGGCGTGACTGGCGCTACCGGTGCTACCGGCGTTCCTGCCGTTGAGACCACCTCGGCCCCCGCTGCCGTTGAGACCACCTCGACTCCCGCCGCTGCCGTTCCTACCTCCAGCGCCGTGGTGCTGCCCACCCCTGATGTCACCACCTTCGCCTCGACTGGTGTCTACACCATCCCTGCGTCCACTGTGACCGTCAGCGAAACCACCCAGGTTGTCACTCCTGCCGTCACCACGCTGCCTAGCGGTACTCACACCATCGGTGGTGTGACCACCGTTGTCGAGACCTCGACCACCATCGTCTGCCCCTATGCCACCGTCAAGCCCTCGGGCACCACCGTCACCAGCGTCATTGAACACACCACCTACTACTGCCCCGCCGCTGGTACCTACACCATCGCCCCCACCACCACCTATGTCCCCTCCAGCGCTGTCGTGACCTACCCCGCCGTGTCCACCGTCACCCCGGGCGTCTACTCCCACACTGCCGAGGTTGTCACCGTCACCGTCACTGACTACACCTACACTTGCCCCTTCAGCGGCTCCACCAGCTCTGCTGCTGTTGCCGTGACCACCCCCTCCGCTGCCGCTGCTACCACCACCGTCGTCCCGGCCACCACTGCCGTCCCCGCTACCTCCAGCGTCAAGGCCAGCACTGTCTCCAGCGCTGCTGCCAGCTCTTCCAGCGCCGCTGCCACTGGTGTCAGCGCTACCGGCCTGATGGGTATGACCTACACCCCTTACACCAACGACAACGGCTGCAAGTCCACTGCCACCATGACTTCGGACATCAAGACCATCGCCGGCAAGGGCTTCACCCACATCCGTCTCTACTCCACGGACTGCAACACCCTCGAGGTCATTGGCGAGCTCGCTGAGGAGCTCGGCCTCAAGCTGATCCTCGGTATCTACATCTCCAGCACCGGTACCTCGGGTGCTGAGAGCCAGGTCACCGCCATCACCGAGTGGGGCAAGTGGGAACTGGTCAGCCTGATCGTGGCCGGTAACGAGGCTGTCTCCTCCGGATACACCGATGCCAGCTCGCTTGCCAGCTTCATCACCTCCTGCAAGAGCACCTTCGCCGCCGCCGGCTACACTGGCCAGATCACCACCACCGAGCCCGTCGACATCTGGCAGGAGTACGGCGCCAGCTACCTGTGCGACGCCGTGGACATCCTTGGTGCCAACATCCACCCCTTCTTCAACGCCCAGACCACCGCCGAGGAGGCCGGTACCTTTGCCAGTGCCGAGTTCGCTCTCCTGAAGACGATCTGCTCTGGCTTGAGCATCATCAACCTGGAGACCGGCTGGCCGAGCAAGGGTAACGCCAACGGTGCGGCCGTCCCCGGTGCCTCCGAGCAGGCTACTGCCATCAAGGCCATCCGTGAGGCCGTCGGTGGCGACTCCGTCTTCTTCTCGTACGCCAACGACCTGTGGAAGAGCCCCGGCGAGTACGACGTCGAGCAGTACTGGGGTTGCATTGACCAGTTCTAAGCATCTGGAGCTGGATCTGTACAGTTAAAGGCCATGTGTTGATTTGATTTGGCTTGGAGTTTATTTTCTTTTTCTCGTGGGTCCATCGTCGCGGGTGCATGACATACGATCGGACTGTCAACCTTTTTTTTTCCTTCTTCGTACACTTGGACCAATTTGTAGTAGATATCATTTTCTTTCTGACTGACTTCTGATCAATGTGTCTACTCACCGGGTGCATCCGCCTTCCTTCCACTTCAGAGTTGTATATGCTAATTTCATTACGGATTCACGATGAAATATGTCGGACAATGTTTGTAGAGATTTGGTGTAGTGGTAGACATGGTGACGTGAAGTAATCCGATGATTGGGCCCTTGGGAGCTTGGATCGGGCTCGCTTTTGTGGGGTTGTGTGGTGTGGTCATTGTGCAGTGGGATGACATTTTCAGGTCAAGGTGCATGGATAGATTTCACCGAGACTCCATGGTGAATTTCTGGGTTGAGCTATGCAAGGGACTCGATGAATGATCAATGATCATCAATGCTTGTGAGGGAAATTGTGCATCCAAGCTGATGTTGCGGTCAAAGACAGCCTGCTGACTAACGCAGAATCCTGCCCAGCACGACAGCAGGAGTCAGGACAAAAGTACGTCTGTACAGCAACTGAGAGTACATGTTGGGTTGAAGGGACAGTCACTACTAGTCATTAGGCGAATGCGGAAAAAGGAAACAACCAAACAGAAGAAAGAAAGGAATCCTTCCATGAATAATGTTCAATAAAGGCAGTATCATCTGCAGTTGATGAGATGTAGCCGACGATCCTTCGTTCCTACTGTGAAAGTACTGTGACAGTGGCAGAAAAACCAAACCAAACCCCCACCCTCCACCATGTGACAGGCCCGATGCACGTTCTCTTTCCATCCATGATCGGTTCCCCTCACTCAGTATTAGTTATTCAATCCACTTAACTTAACTCAACTTACCTCTTACCAAGTTGGTCTTCCTGCACCCTCCACTTCCTCTTCCCTTGGCCTTTCATTGCATTTGCCCACTCTGCAAATGGAATAACATTCGAAGTTTCCCCGTTCCCCTCCGATCCTTCTCTTTGCTTTTTCTTGTTTTTTCTTGCACCTCTGGGCTGCCTGTCTCGCTTGAAGTCTTTCCCCCAAAAAAAAAAAAAAAAAAAAAAAAAAAAAAAAAAAAAAAAAAAAAAAAAAAAAAAAAAACCCACCGACCGGACTACACGACCAGGCTATAGCACATTACTTGATGAACATATAAGGGAACCCAGTCAATAATGGCCCGAGCTTTTGATTCGATTACGCGTAGGGGTATTCCAATTCTGCTAGGGAATAACAACAACAACAACAAAAACCACCCATAAATTACCCAGCCGAACCCATACCAAACACCTCACGCACAACCACCACAACCAACAAAGTAAATCGACAGGCCTAAACAAACCCGGCTGGCGATGCGCAAAACAGACCCTGCACACAAACCAAACGTAAACATCTACATTAACCCTGGTGGAATGAACTGGCCTCGGAGCCGGAACTTACTGTACCCACAGCAGGGCGTCGGATTTAGGCTCAGCTTCACGAGAAAGCTAAGTTGATTAACTTGGACAGTTGATCAGTTGGCCGGAAGGTAGGGAGTAGTTCGTGCGTTTAGGTCGTCATCACATGAAACCGACAACCGACAACCGGACCGGCAAACAAGAACAAGAAGACCAAAACCACCGGCAGAAAACTCAATCACACAGGTAATCTATTAGCCCCGGGTAGATTGATTGTCAGGGGTTCTGGGTTGGGGTGGCTTGGCTTCTAAGGTACCCTTTCGGTGAAAGGGGTCATGTTCTACTGGTTGGATGCAGTGGGTTGTTTTGGGTGGTCGAATGTTACTTTTTGTTTTTTTTTTTTGGTTTTTTTTGTTTTTTTTTTATTATTTTAGCAGGGGTACTGTACTAGAGTTGAAAGAGGCTGGCTGGCTGGCTGGGCTGAGGTTGAGGTTGAGGTTGAGCTGGACTGGACGTTCGGGATGTCGGGCCGAGATAAGTTTCATGATGAGGTGATGTAACATCATGCAGCTTCGGGTTATATGGGTCGATGGGTAAGGTTGGTTGATGGTTGGCAACGGACGGGATGAGGGATTATTGGGATGCAGGACGGGAACATGCAAACGAAAAAAAAGGATGCAGGATTCGTGATTGCGATCCTTTCGGGTTGAGGTGTTCGGGTTGGTTGTGTTGCGTGCTGCTATTTTGAGGTGGTGACACTAGCAGTGGCCGACAGAAATCTCTGTCCATCATCCGCGAGAATAATGTCAGACGACTACCGGTGAAGCGATCAGCATACGCCAAATACTACAATCGCCAAAACTACGTTAAACTACTACACATGAAACCCGCAAGTAACTACAAATCCATCTCATTAAAAACGTCATGGGGTATTGCAAATCCTGTTCATTTGCTCTTGCTACCAGTTTTAGAAAAAAGACCACATTAGAAAACGCAAACACTCATCGGACCGTCATCCAAGAACCGTCTAAGCCTCGTAGAGGGTGTTGAGGAACTGCTTGGAGACACGCTCGGGCTTGCCGCTCTCAAGGGGCTTCTGGCCGAGCTTCTCCTTGGAGAAGGCAGCGGCGTAGGGGTTGAGGCGGAGCATGACCTGCTTGTTGCGGAGAGGGTTCTTCTTCTGGACAGCAGCGCGCTTGGTGCGGGCCTCACCCTTGGGAGCGCGGAGCACGGACTGGATCTCAGAGGAGTTGATGAGACGGGCCAGGTCGGCGTTGGCGACAAGGTTGGAGGGAAGGAGGTAGTCCTTCTTGAGGGCGGCGGGGGTGGTGGTGCTGCCGTAGACCTGGTCAAGGGCCTCGAAGGCGGCGGAGGACCAGACGACGAAGCGACCGAGGTGGCCACCGGGGGCGAGCTGGAGGAGGTTGAGGGAGAAGACGGAGGAGGTCTCGACACCGGGGATGTTGCGGAAGGCACGGACGAGCTCCTTGCCATCAACCTCGGGGTTGTAGACAACGAGGGGACCGCGGCGCTGGCGGAAGCGGCGGTTCCTCAGCTTACCCTTACCAGCACGGAGCTTGCGGGACTTCTGGACCTTGACGAGGTCGGCGCCAGCACCGATGGCCTGGAGGAGGGCAACGGCGGCCTTGGTCTTGCTGATGGCAGCGTTCTCGAAGGTCTTGGACTCAACGACGAGGGGAACCTCGGGGACGTTGGCGACGCGGTGACCGCGGGCGAAGAGGAGGGAGGGAACGGAGGAGGCAGCGAGGGCAGAGGCGGTAGCGAAACGTCTGCAGGCAATCCTGGTCAATTTCTTCCTCCCATGCGCGAAGAACGGTGTATCTCATACCTCTGGCCAACGTTGACCTTCTGGTGCCACTTACGCCAGACCTTGGTAGGGGCGAACATGCGACCGGAACGGCACTGGTTACCGAAGGCAGCCTGACCAGCACGGTGAGTACCACCACCGGAGACACGGGGGATACGAGCGACAGCGCGACCTGCAAATCCGATCCCGATCAGTCCCTGAAAATTCTGCCTCCCCTCTTCAATTCAAGATCCAACGTACCGGTACCCCAGGACTCAGCGGAAGTCTGTTCACCAGCCTTCTCGCTCACGGCATAGGGCTGTCTCTTGTTCTTGGCAATGCCGGTGTGCACCTGCCTGTAATTCGCAATCCGTCAGCCTCTTCCATCCCGGTCGAAAACTTCTTCTTTTTCTTCGTGTCTCGGATTCCCTAAGATCGAATAACATACTGAACAATGTCAGGACGGATGGGCGCAGAGAAAACGGCGGGAAGGGGAGCAGTGGCCCCGCTGGGCTTGCCCTCGGCCGTGGCGATGGTGACGGTAGGACGAGACGCCATTGTTGTCGACGGGGGTGTGGTGGTCGTTATCGTCGTTCGAGGTTGAAGATCGAGTATCTCAAAGATGAGCCTGCGCAAATTTTCGCTTAGCCCGAACCGCCCGTCGTGGGTGCGGCAATGCCCTAGCCCTGATTTCTGTTTTGGGAGCCCGCCAGCTGGCCGCCAGAGCGGGCTGATGCCTGAGGCGGGAACAAAGTGTGGAGTATTTGAGGTTGCGGCTCCACCAACGAGATCTTAGACAGAGCATAACTTATACTCCGATCATGGTCTCGTACTCCTCCTCTTTGTCCTGCGCAGTACGATACTGCTAGACAAAATATATGGTCAAGATGCTATCATTGCTTCACGTGAGCAGAGATGGTATCAGCCAATCCAACGTTTCTGACTGAGCGTAAGACGCGGTTCATGCATGATGTACCCTGAGCAGGGCAAGGATACATACACAATGGAGCCGCCGGTTGAGTAGTCCCCGGTACTTGGTCAATGCAGACAGGCTTGGATGCTGTCTATGCTAACACTGTCCATTCAGCTATGACCAACTTATCGTGGGATAAGCATGATAGAGGATGTCTGCAATCCTACGAAGCTGTGTACTCACTCCAAGAGGAATTATCCAATACAAAGATTACACAGAATATCCATCGCATCATTTAGTGCTATAATGACCAATCAACGCACGCGACAGTTAAAAGTACTCAACGTTATTCCGCCTTTCCCAAAATCACGAACCTACAAGGAACAAAGTCACTGATACTGACCAGCAGTATATTCTCCTATCTCGATATGCTGTATCTTTTTCGGGTCTTGAATGTACAAAAAGAGCGAGCCTCCGAAGGGCCTTTCACATGCGTATGCATAGTGGGTGAAAATGAATGTTTAAATGAAATCATGAAATTCGTTATGAAATAAGGTGGTGTTTGGAACGTTTAAACGTGTTGGTGACCTCCGTGGGCACGGCGCCTGGCGCGCATCTCGGTCACATCGCGCTTGGACTTGGCAGTAGCGATGGAGAGGTCGGCGCTCTGGCCTGGCGTGCACTGGGTGCCGCTCGCCATAGCCTGGGAAGCGGTCCACTTGCCGTTGGCGCAACGCTGGAAGGAAGAGCCATTGATGCAGTTCCACTGGCCCTCCGTGCTGCAAGAGCCGGACAGGGCACCAGAGGTCGATGTGCTAGTGCTGCCGGATCCAGAAGTACCCGATCCAGCGGAAGCTTGAGGGGAAGCTCCGGAAGAAGTTCCAGACGAAGATCCAGACGAAGATCCAGACGAAGATCCCGCCGAAGAGCCGGAAGAAGATCCAGACGAAGCAGAACTTGCTGCTGGAGGCGCCGCGTAAGCGGTGTTTGCAGCGGCCGTGGTAGTTGAGGCACTGTAAGATCCAGAGTTCGCATTGGCGTTGGCGACGACCGCACTAGAGACGGCAGCAGCTGCGCTCGATGCAGCACTCGAGCCGGAGCCAGAGCTGGAGCTCGTACCAGAGCTGGTCCCAGAGCTCGTGTCACCGGCACCACCAAAGGTAGCAGTACCAGTGCAGGCAGCGCTGCCCACGGGCGCCAAGTTGCTGGCCTCACCAAGGTACTGCACATCGGCACCAGGCTGGGGGAAGCGGATATCGACCCCCTCCTTGGTAGTGCAGCCGTTGACGTTGGCGACGAACATGGGAGGGAAGCTGGATGAGCGCTCCTCCAATTTCGGCATCACGCGGGAACGCTTGGAGCTGGAGCCGCCAGTGACCTCAAGAGGGGCGCAGTTCATGTACATCTCGCGGTTGCCGATGCGATTGAACCAGGTCCAGGCCAGAGTGTATTTGCCAGGAGTGATCCCCTCAGGAATGGTGTAGTTGAAGGAATATGGATCCACGCCATTGGGATTTGCGGGGAGGTTTCCGTCAACATTGGCAGGGCAGCCGCCCTCAAAGGACTTGATGACCATCCAAGATGAGTCTTTGGTAGGCTCTAGATCCGTGGTCAGACTAATCTGACAGGATCCTCCACCGTGGACGGCACTGCCCTGGAAGGTCAGGGGCATGCTCTCGCCAACAGCTGCCTTGTTCCATTCGGTGACTTGATAGGTGTTGGAACGGAGCTTGCAGGGGAAGTCACTGCCGTCAGCCGCCAGGGGCGAGTTGTTGAGAGTATCTTTGCCGTAAGGAACAGGCTGGGACATGATCATGTGTCCTTCAACGGCGGACAGGCCGAGTAGGGCAACTGCCACGAAAGTCGACTTGGAGAACATGGTGGTTGGTTCGTAAAGCGTAAGACTGTTCGACAGTTGGATAAGTGATGGTAAAATGGTGTTCAAATCGTGCCAGACGAATGGGAACAGATGTTTGAAGGTTTGAAGAATGGAAGAACTGATGTAGCTGGGTTAGCAAGGTGCTTTTTATATCTCGTACATATGAGTGTTGAAGATCAATGACCGATGCAATGCACAGGAGATCTCCGTATAGAAGACCGTGCATAACACAGGAGCATAACACATTGATGTGCATAGAGAAAATCACCTTTATGCAGACCGGACAACAAAGAAGCCACAGGTCAAAGAATGGTTTTGTGGCGGAAGATGTCACCAAACAATAGTTGTTCTTTATTGATTCGAAGGAAGGAATGTCGGAGACTGCCGCAGGCAGGTTCACCGCAAAGATGCAAGTAGAAGAAGGAGGGAAGGAAAAGAAAGACAGGACTAGCCTGCGAAACTGTCGAACAAGTGTAAAGGGTGAAAGGACTGAACGCTCCAGCGCGGGATGAGAGAAGGAAAGGAAAGAGAATGCCCAGCCCTGGTGTTACAGGGGGGATTATATAGCATTGTCATGGTTCAGAATTGCAAGCGCCATGATTCAGGCGACAGGTAACAATCAGGGATGCAATTCAAAGACATGCATTGATGTGTACTGTGTAGGTGCAGTTGAATGGGTACAGTTCAATGTACAGTAGAAAGTGTGGAGAAGAGGAGAATAGAAAAGTATACCTTAGTAAGGTACGTACGGAGTAACTTAGTGCAGGTGAAACGGTGACTGCTCAGGGCGGATCTTGTCGCACCATCAGCCCGGCGCTTCGGATCATTGGCCGTGGAAGGATCGATTGGCGCCGGCCCACTGCCAATCATCACTGCAGTTTGTAAGTTTTGTCGCTCTCGATTTCAGGTACAAGTAATTCCCAGCCTGGAGTGGAACATCGCTCTCTTCAAGGCCCTATTGAATGCTCATTTGATTGGCATGAACCCCGATGAACTTGGAACCCTCCTCAATGGAAGAGAACTACCCCGATCTGTCGCAAAGTCCACTCTGTCCACCCAATCACCACCACACATTGACATTTCCTCCTCATCTCAACTCCTCATCGCCTCGCAACTTACAAGTCACATCTCCCCCGACCGGGTCAACTGAACCCAAACCCTGCGTCTCGGACCCTTACTTCCACCGCAAAATCTCCGCTCGACGTGGGTCGTGTAGCCACTGATGGTCAACTATCCGGTTCTGAGTTGCAATGATGTGTGTGTATGCGCGCGCACAGTTCGGACTTCTCCCTGTTCGGGATCAGATCTACAAACGCACTTCCGTCTGATACCACATCGCATGTGAATCCATAAAATGGGATAGCACATTTGCCTCTCACAAGTTTGGTCATCCTCTCAGTCATTCCCCACCTGGATCGCTAACCATAAGGTCCATAACCATCAGGTTGCCAACAATATTGCACTGCTGCTTTAATCTATGTGTACCAGTCACAGAATCAGGACAAAACGACCGACTCACCCAACCAATCCACGCAAGCCCAAAGACAGACATCCGAGCCGATACAACCAGGAGAAAAAAAGTCTATCGTCCTCCATTTAGGCCTTGGGAACTCATTTGCAGACTGCAGCTGAGTTTTGGACAATCCTGCCTATCCATTCCCTGACTGGTCCGACTTGGCGCTTGGTGGCGAACAAAGTCAAACCAGATGTCTTACTGGTAAACTATATTGATCGGGTGGACGGAGTGCGACTTGGGTCATGCCCAAAGTACTGTACCTGCGTCTTCCCTCACTCCTGCCTTGAGAGTGTGTATAAAAATAATTCTGTGGTTGGGAATCAAGGGGACCGACCGAGGTAAGAATCGTCTGTACAGGTGCAGTCCGTACCTGCGCAACCTTTCCCAACCACCGCCGCTCCATGGTTCCAAGCCGATCCCCGCAGACCCTGTCAGCGCAACACTCTGGCTCTGAGATTTGTGGAGTCTGCCTTTCTGGTTCTTTGCTGCCTGCCGGAGACCTCCGCGAAACATCGGTTGAAATCTCCGCATTGGAACTTCGATGTCTTTTGTGTCGGCGTTATTTGCATAGAACCGATGCTTGCCGGTTAATGCACGGTGCACTGCGCCTCGTACACCATATGCATTATGCATTACAGTACATACGCCCAGTGGCTTGACTTGGATGAGGAGGACTACACATGAGTGCACATCCGCCGTGAACACCAGTCAATGACTCAGACCACGATCGCTCCACTGGATTGAGCAAGACCTGCAACCACCGAGCCAAGCATCATAATCTCGCTACCCAGCTTCAAGGGCTCATCTCCCTGGCCACTGCCATACCCAACCCAATTCCCAATGCAACCTCAATAACTAAGCCAGATCACTACCCCATGCCAAGAAACCACAGATCACGGCTACCTTCGGCTGTCAGGTAGCCTGAAACTGTCTTCGTGGGGAACATGATCAAAACCTACGTGAAACGAGCCACCGCGGAAGATTCGCAGTCGTTACTTGGGTGAAGGGAGCCGATCACCTTCATCTCCTGACCTGCCCTATGATATAGACATTCTGAGCCTGTCTGCGGGAATGTTGAATCTTAAAGTGGGTTTGTGGCTGTTTTCGTTCGGAAGAGGGATATTGGCTGTACCTGGATTGGATCAGGAGATTGAAGGCAGAATGTGCTGCATGTGACAGGTGCCAGCCACTATGGCTTATTGTCGCGGGTCACATCACGGAACTATATGTTCTCGGGAGGTGTATTACAGTTCTATCTACCTGTATTTACTGTACATGTCAAAAGTGATTCCATACATGTAGCCCATCGCTTTCGACATGAGTTACCAGCTGGACCAGCAGCCACAGCCTCCGGGGTGCATTGACAACCCTCGCTCGGAAGGTTGCAAGCTCCTCCGTCACAACATCCGTATGTGGTAAGATTCAGGATATGGCGCAGTCAGAGCGGTGTTTCCAGCGACCGAAGTCCCTGGTTCAAAGAAGGTGTCCCGATGGCCTGGGGTAGATAGTGCGACTATCGCTAACCCACCAGCCAGGACGCATGGATGCTATCATGTCCATGTCAAGCAACAGTCAGTTGGCAGCAGCAGCAGCAGCAGCAGCCGCAGATAACGCTGCACCAGTCCAAGCCTCACCAGGAAGCAGACTGGATTATGCAAGACCGGTAATCAGCACAGCAGAACCCATTCCCCACGACCCAACATCAGCCCCCAGCCCACAGCTAAGGTCCTTCAAGGTCACTCATTTCTTCCCCTTCTTCTTCTTACCCCCCTCCCCATTCCCAGCGGACGACTCCCGCACAAAACCCCCCTTAACCAACGCATCCCGCCCCGCCGCATTGATGATCCTAAACCGATCCGGCCCCAACAACACCCCCCCATACCACCTCGTCACGACCACGACCACATCCCAAACATCCATCAACTGCATGAGATGCAACAGCCGGCCCCCAGCCGCCGTCTCCCCATCGTCATCACAGTCCTGCACAATCGACACATCCCCTGCTCCCGTAGCATCCCCCGCACCCCCACCAGCCCCACCGGGGTTCTTCCTCTCCCTGATCCTCCACGCACTAATGTTATGCGTCGCGGCCGCGACCTTCTTCTCGCTCGCGAGCAGGTAATCCAGCACCGCTCGCGCCTGGCCCAGACTCGTCACGCGGGCCGCCCGCCCCACGAACACGGATTTCTTTTCCGTGATCACCTCCGAGAGCATCCATTCCGGCGGGGCGGGGAGCCCGAACGTCTCGTGCAGTTGCGTCGTCGCGGGCGTGGTGGTCGATTCCGTGGCGGGAGGCTTCTCGTGCGCTTGCGCTGCGCGCGTCCCGGTTTCGTTGCTGTTGCTGGTGCTTGCGCCGTTATTACTGGCGCTGGCGCTGGTGCTGGTGGCAGTGGTGGTGCTGGTGGTGGTGGTGCTGGTGGTCTGCCCGCCCACGCCGATCTCCGTGAACGCCGTCTCCGCCTCGGAGATCAGATCGAATAGACATACCGAGCCGGCGGTGTAAACTCGGGAGAGGATGGAGGCGAGGATGTCGACGGCGAGTTTGCCTTCGCCGCGGGCGGCGGTCGAGGCCGTGCCTTGGATGAGCGGGGGGGTGTCTGGGTAGGTTGCGGGGAAGCCGAGGAGGAAGGAGAGGTGCGGGTGGTTCGGGATTTGGAGTTTGAGGGTTGTTGGGATGGGTTCGCTGCTGCTACTGCTGCTGCTGCTGCTGCTGCTGCCCAGGTCGAGGGTGGAGGGTGCGGTGGCCGTGCGGGAGATTGTGATGGTGTCTGGGTCGTAGATCGCGTTGATGGCTTCGATTTCTTCGGCGAGGTCGGTGTTCGTGAGTGGCATCTTCGGTGGGGTGTGTGGAGAGGATAGGTAGGCTGGGGATGGATGCGTAAGGTGGTGTGGTCAGTCTTGCGACGGACTGCGGATTTGATTTCGGAGGTGGTGAGGGGGAGAGAGATTTGATGAGGGGAAGCGTTTCTGTTGGGCTTTGCTTCTCGTGGGGCATAAAGCGTGAATGAGACCTTCTTTCCCAATCAGGCCTTATAGCTCAATGGTAGGGCGTCAGTTTTCGGTACTGAAGGTTCTGGGTTCGAGTCCCAGTGGGGTCGCTTTCTTTTTCGCTTTTGTTTTGTTGTTGTCTAGTAGTCTCTTTTTGCTAGTTCGAATCTCTAAGCTTGTTTCACGCGATGGAGGGGGTGTCTTTGACGTGGTAGCTTTTCCATAAACCATAGTCACGGAGTATGTACTTTGTCTCGTCATCGCGGGTAACTACGTAGGTAGTATCAACAAACAACGCATCAACCACTCAACACCCCAACCCCATCATATTCGCCGGTCCCTCCAACTGCAACCTCTGCAGCATCACCTCCTCATCCTCCAATCCATCCAGGTCCTTCCTCTTCCAGAACGCCCGGAACCCGTCCACCAACCGCCGAGTAATGCCGGCGACCTCGTCCGCGGGCATCGCCGCGAAGCACAGCCGGAAGTACTGCTGCGAGCGGAGGACCGCCGCCGGGGTGGGCGCGAACAACGCCCCGGGACTCATCAGACACAGGTACGGTTTCTCCATGAGCTGCAGCCAGAGCGCCTTGCTCAAGCGCTCGGCCCCGTACCTCTGCAGCAAGGGATGCGTCTCGATGCTGACCTTCAGCCACACGAACATGCCGCCGGTGGGCCACCGAAAGTCATACATCTGCACCTTATCCAGCACCTCCCAGGCACCTGCTTCCGCGGCTGCTTCTGCGCCGTCCGTGTCGACCAGGTACTTCCCCTCCTCCAGGACCGTGCACATATCGCGCATGCGCCGCTCGTAGCTCGCGCGCAGCCCTTCCAGCCACCGCACCCAGCCATCCATCTGCCAGGCGCGCGGCTCGCCCCTGCCCTTGCCCTTGCCCCTGCGATTTGAGGAACCGCCCTTACCGTCAGTATCAGCCTGCTGACCCAGGATCAACTCCGCCACCATGGCCTGCACGAACCCGGACGGCTGCTGGGTACTCGTCTCGGTGATGCGGGTCAGCCGCTCGATGAAGGCCGGCTGCGCGGTGATCCAGCCCAGCCGACACCCCGGTGCGATCGTCTTGGAGAAGGTGTCCAGCCGCACGACGCGGCCGTCCGTGTCCACCGACAGATACGACGGAACCAGCGAGTCCAGGAACGCGTAACCTGAGGACCGGCCGTGGGCGTTGTAGTTGGGCGGGGTTGGGTGGACCGCCGCGGGCGAGCCGCGGTGCTGGGCCTCCGTGGCCGCCGCGGAGGGGTACTGGAGGTTCCAGTACGGGTCGTCTTCGATGATCAGGATGTCGTACCGCTGACACAGCGCATAGATCTCCTTCCGGCGGGCCACCGACAGAGTCCCGCCCGTGGGATTTTGGCCGATTCTGCGGGCACGCAGGTGGGCAGTGGGTCAGCTCGTGGTGTTTGACGCTGATGAGGAGAGAACCGAGAATGCATGGGCGGGGGTCGAGGACTTACGTGATGGTGTACATCAGATGCGGGCGACGACCTTTCTTGAAATCCCAGTTCTCCAGCACATCCGCCAACCCGCCCTTGCCGTGCGCGAGCATCCCCTCCGCGTCGATGGCGACGGTGGCGACGTTGACGCCCCGGGGCTGGAAGGTCTGGATGGCGTTCATGAAGACGAACTCCTCGCAGAGCACGCCCTCCCGCTGGTTGATCCAGTCGCGCCGCGGGTCCCACGCGGTGGTGAACGCCTCCACGGCCTTGGACAGGCCATCGGTCGCCCCCGTCGTGAGCAGGGTCGCCGGCCCGCCCGCGTAGGGGACATTGGGGTGGAGGTGCTCGCGGGCGAACTCCCGCACGAACGTGGCCAGCGCCGGCAGACCCTCGGCGGTGCCATACTGCAGGGCCGTGGCGACATCGATCTTGTGGAGCGTGTTGGCCTGGGGGGTTTCTTTGGGGACGACCATGCGGTCTGTGGCCCGCGCGTCTCCGTTTTCTGTGGGTGTGGTCACCGCGAATCGCTGGGGGTGGGCGACCGTGGCCTCGAGGGTTTCGTAGGGGAAGTATGACGCATTTGGCAAGCCTGATGTCGTGCGCGGTAAGTGAGGGGGAAGACGTGGTGATGCTGGGATCACGCAAGAGGATGGAGAACAATGCTCACTCACCACCCGCCATATTATCGACATTGGGTCGAATCATGTACTTGTACAGGCTCTTCACCAGACTGTTCTCGCGTCTCTTGGTCACCGCCGAGAGATGATGCGACAAGTCGAGCGGAGGCGACTTTTGGAGGTTGGAGTATGCCATGATGGTCCCGACCGAGATGTCTCGCAATCAGTCGCCAATGTCGGAAGTATGAGTCAAGAACTGAGCAAAAATCAAATGGGATAATGATTCAACTGCTCAGACTCCAAAGCACGGGCGCGAGGACGAAGACCGTTGGGTCTATATAGAGCAGACGTTATCGCCGTGCTTGATAAGCAGGCCACGATAAACCTAGACCTTGGTTCGAGGACCCAGACCCACATGGAGGGATATCCCGACAGCAGCCCTTCATGAAGACCGTTGAATGGACCAGATAAGTCAGATATGCCCGTGCAGTTCTTGCTGTGGTAGGTCCGGTAGGATGTGTAGATAGGGTTGGGATCGCAATCCTGATTTCTGCTGGTCTTATCCGACGAATCCGGGGGGCAGAATTGGCTTGGCTGCTACACGTCAATCCCCTCCGTATTTTCTTGTGTACCATAGAGGTTGTACAGTACCCCGGGTTGTTTGCCCCGTGGGTCAGCATGTTGTCATGTTACTATCATTGAACCAAGTGGGAACAAAGCCTGGGGGCGATGGCTTTCTTTGGCTGGTGTTGGTCGGGGTTGAGATTCGCGGCTGGGTTCTTTCTGGCTTGCCGGGCGTTCCGGTGTGGGGGGTTTTTTTCTGGTTGGTTCTAAGTTCTAACTGTCACTGGCACTCATGCTCAGTCGGCCGTTCTAGGGCGCGATAAGCTACACTTGCAGTGGACACTGGATAGTAGATAGGGGTCAAACATGTCGGATTGCAGAATAGTAGATGCTATCTTAATTTGTTGCAGTTATTCGCTCTACTATATCAGTTGCTTAGGGCACTAGAGCCATATCCGTTTCTTTCAGAAGACTCAATACCTAGATTAGAGACTTTGCCTGTATAGTCTCAACCCTACTGACGACTTTCCCGGGCAGATATGATGTGTTATAGTTGCCTCCATTCCATTAGCCGCACAACCTTTTGGCTGGTACGTCCACTTATATCAACCTGATCACACATCTTTCTAGCAACTCGTATAATCCCAAATTGAACTCCTCGACAAAACACCCAGGGGCGGTCGCGTACACCTCACAATAGTTAGTTAGCCCTAGACAGACAGACCTGGCATGCCTGAATAAAACCTGAAATCCCGACAGCTGGACCAATCCACATTAGGATATAAGAGTACCACTCTTGATTATGCGGGGCAAGCAGGTAAATAACTCCAACATGCTGTGGATCTGATCATATATCGACAGTTAGACTCCACTATGAACTGTAGAGATTGTATGTAAAGTAGAGTGACCCCCCTTGCTCAATGTATAGATAGACCAGGTGTATCGCCCGCGATAAGCTCATTAAGCCATGCAACGCATACTAACAATCTGGACCTCATTCCAGCACTTCTGTTTAACACCACATGAGAAGAAAGTGCCTTGAGAGAATTCTTGTCCATTGAACGAATGTCGAATATCGACGGAGATTAGGTGACGAATAATAGGAGTCGTTAGTGGGAGGCAGACCACCCCATCAATCACATCCCCAACCCCAGCCCTAAACCACCCGGTCTGAATCCCAAGATCGGTCTCAGATCGTGCACTGCACTGCACTTTACTGAACTGCGTTGACATCCACAAGACTCACCACAAACATATAGGAAAATCATGATCCCACCCAATTTCAGACTTGATTACTCCGTACAGTCTCGCAATTCTGATCCCATCTAAGTCTCCCTACCCAACTTCCTCATAACCCATTGATACCCCCTTAATCTCTGCAAATTCCAAATCAGCCCGCCCAGCATGTCCCATCCAGCAGGTACCCGTCCCACCCAGTCTATAGACAATAGTCCATGACTCGGAAAAAGCAAAATCCAGCATTAGCGCTGTAGGTCACGCAGTAAGCCCCAGACCAACCGACGATCCAAATCCCACAATCAGCATCCCATCCCAGAGCAGAGACGAGCTCACCAGCCTACCCTACTCTACCCCCAGCAGAAATCAAACAAGAAAACTAACCTACATGATATACATATGAAAACACAACCCCGGACCTGAAACCACCCCATGTCCATGTCTATGTCTAGAAGAACTACACAAGAAAAAAGCAAACCCCCTCCACAACCATCGACCAGTAATATCCCCAAGCAGCAGCTATAAAACCCCCATCACCCTACCCAACCCATCACTCCACCCCCAAACCTCAATCCAAATCCATCTGTCCCATTCAACAGGATCCACCCAACCAGCCCGAGAAAATGTACATACCAACCCTTCTCCCCCTCACCCTCCTCACCCTCCTCGGAGCAACCATGGCCTCCCCGATCATCGCGGCAATGGAGAAGGAGAAGCCGCTAGCCGCGCGAGTGAATATCGTACGTTTCCCCATTGTCCAGTTCCTATCCTTCCCTTTCCTTGCCTTCGGGGTCTGGGACCACACCCCCACCCCCCGGGCCTGTTCATCCCATTGCCCATCGGGATACGAAGCCCCCCCCCCCAAATCCTAGAAGCTAACATCGATCCAGCTACCCAACGGCGCAACCTGCAACAAGGACGGGAGTATGGGAGTCTGCCAGAGTAATTTCTGCATGGTGAGTCTTTCTTCTCCTTCCGTCTTCGATAAGTCCGCGTCTGCGGAGATGTACAGCACAACTGTTTGGTGAAAGACCGGCTGACTTGCTTGGCATGTTGTCTAGCAAAATGAGGGGGCTGCGGCGGGGGTCTGTCGGTGAAGGGTTGGTTGGTTGGACTGGGCGAGAGGATCGAAGGGGGTGGGGGGTGGGGGGTAGCATCTATTCCTATCCCAATTGACGTCCTGGATAGATGAGCTGAGTGTCAGGGTATTGCAGTCTGATTAAAATCAATAAAGACGACCGCAGGTTTGTGGTTTGGTGCGGTTTCCCGATCTATCAAGAGCTTACTTAGTACTGTTCTCTTCGCTCTACTCTCTCGCCTCTAATGTGGCTTGCTGGGGAATCGTCGATCTTCTACTTCCCATTCTTTCTCGAACTTCATAGCCCGCTCATATGGTTCTCTTCTCCGTGAATCTTTCTCTATCTCTGTCGAATTTCTTCCGACCGCAGAAAGTAGTAGTAGCTCTTCTCACTTTCCTTCATTCGCTCTGGTATTCGGGCTCTCTGAGCATCACGTCCGCGATTGCTGGGAAGCGTATCTCGGCCATGCGATGGGCTCTTCAAGTTGATGAGCGAGAGATCCGAGGATGGATGGACTGACGGCGATGCATTTCGTGAGCTGTTGGAGTGCTGCCATCGAGCAACAGCACGACGACGACGTCGACGACGCGGTGCCCCGGTACGCGCGCCTGCATCGGGACAAACCCCAAGCTCTGGAAGTCAGGCGGGGCCAACGGGCCATCGACCACCTGACTGAGTCCACCGTCAAGGCGATCTGGACATATCTGCGTCGCATGGGTGGTGGGTGACAGGTTTGTTTTCTGGCAACAACTTTGATTATGCCGGTCTCTCACCCAATACTCCCCATCTAGCTGACTCATTAGGACCAATAACTCTGGCCTGCACGGGGCAAATCGCTAGGAAAGGCTCTCGTCAGAATACCTGCCTCTCTATGGCGATTGCTTCGAGGGCATAACCTTATACTTACCGTTGAAGAAGAGCTAGAGCGACGGGGGGCTGCTTAGGAGGGATCAGAAGCGGCGCAGGTTCGAGTGGTCAGATGAGTCCGTAGTTTTACGTGATTTAAGAGATTGTCTCACCTCGAGGCTTATCCTGTAGGTTGAGACTTGGCTGTTACGATTTGAGGCAAAAAATAATACTTTGACAATTGGCAAAGTCTTCGCAGCAGATAACATAGCTGCGACGGGAATCCCCTCCAGTAAGCTTTATTCTTTCAATATATTCCACAGAATTCAACTGCGCGTTTCTTCCAGAGACAGCGACAGTTCTAGTCCAACCGATCCTTCGAGGATAGGAAACTAAAGTATCTAATATATACATCGTGAATCCGACGGTGCCTGGACCATCGCAGAGACATTTGAAGAAAGAAGCAAATAAGTATATCCGAAAAGAAAACAAAGTCACAAGAACCGCCCCGCCCCCACAACTCCAATCAATGGGAGTGTCCGTGGCGGTAATGCCTGTGGGGATGGTTATGATACCAACCGCGCTTCGAAGGGGGTCGGCTGGACGTAGCGCTGCCACTGGGAGTGGTCGTGGTCTTCGAGACCGTTTCCAAAGAGCCAGTCTGCGTCTCGATCGGGACGCCTTGATCATTCACAAGGACAATAATTGCTTGTTCGACGTAGACGATTGTTGTGGACGAAGCCGGTTCGGCAGATGAGGTGCTAGACGGCGGCGACCACGTCGTGATTACCTCCCAGTCGGCGGTTGCAAAGGATTCTTCCAATGAGCTGGAGGGTTCTGTTTGCGGAGAGACAGCAGGTCTGGGGGTCATGGCAAGCGTGCTCGAGGCTGGGACGGTGGTTTTGATCAATGCCGTACTGGTGGTTTGAGTAGCCACGTTCGGCTGAGCTGTTGGAGTTCTGCTGGAAAGGATGGACTTGATTAGTGGGACGCTGGTCGCTGACGAAGTCGTCGTCGCCGCGGGCTTAGCGACTACCGCAAAGGTACTGGAACCTGTTGCGGGGGCCTTGGCGAGTGAGCTGTTGGTAGAAGCGATCACGCTTGGCTTGGGGGCGATTTCAGATGCGCTCGGCAGTTGAGTAGTCGTCTTGATTAATGGGGCGCTCGTGGACGAAGGAGTGGTCAACACGGGAGGTTTGGCTGCTACCGCGAGGGTGCTTGGCACCGGCGAGGCAGTCTTGATCAGTGGGGTGCTCATTGCTGAAGATTTGGCCGATGTCGAAGGTGTTACGATGCTGTCCGTCGACGGCGAGGTCGGAGAAGCGATAAGTGCTGCAGACATGATGGTCTGAGTGGTTGGCACGGTTGTATTCGCGGTGTTAAAAAGAGGTACCGATGATGAGGCTCCACCGGAGGCAGCGAATGAGAAAGGAACGCCCATTACTGAGGATCTCGGAGTGGCAATGAAAGACGCTGGCGTGGGAGAAACCAAAGACGTAGACGGAATGGTGACCGCGATAGGGACTTGATTAGACGCCGGAGGAATCAAGACCGAAGACTGGACGGCGGCAGATGGAGAGGCCAGAGCCGGAGTTGACACCGCGAACAGGTTTGATGGAGCCGAGGGAATCGAGAACGATGTTGCGTCGATAGATGACGAGGTCAACATTGAAGACACAGCAAATGAAGGTTGAGGAATTGTTGGCGTTAGACCAGTCGAGGCTGCGGGAGGCGCAACTACCGGTTTGGCCAACACCGCCGACGACGAAGCCGGAACAGATGCAAGCAGGACCGAAGACTTCGTCGCCAGAGTCGAAAGCGCAGACAATGCCGACGACGAGGCCGAGAGTGACGGCCTGAGAGTTACACTGGAGAATTCCGATACGACCGACGCACTTGGGATTGACGGTTGCGCAACAGAAGTCACTGAAGTAGCCGCGGTGAACGGTGCAGCAAAGGTCGTGTGTGCGCTGGTCTTTGAGGAGGTGATCGGACGGGCAGGAGGACCCTCTGCAACCGGGGGAGCAGTTGGCTCCCAGGCCTTCGCCGTCGTGGTCGTGGACGAAGTAGTTAGTGTAGGCAGGGCCACATGCAGACCGGCCGACAAAAACCCAAGATCAATACCAATTCCGACGGTGGGCAGATCATCCAGGTAGACGGGCGTTGGTCTCCCGTGGCCACCAGCGCCGGTGGTAGTGGTGGTGGTGTATCTGACTGGGCTAGCATAGGCAGGTCCGCTTTGGATGGCGACGTTGTTCGGGAGACCACCTTTGTGGTAGTTCACGTCTTCATTCTTCAGAGCATCCGGAACGGAGAAGCGGCACTCATCCTGTTTCTCGTCACTCTGAAGCGTAAAAACGGGGCAGTCCGTCACTTCTCCAGACATGTTTGTGCATGTATCCACTGCCTGCTGGAGCACCTGTGAGTCCCAGCCATACATGAAATCACCGTGGTAGCCGTATCCCGTGGGGTCTCCATTCGCGAGCACAAAATTGCCCTTTTTGCTTTTGAATGCGTATGTATCCCAGATACTTTCATAGAAGAGTGAAACAAGACGATGCTCGAAACCCTTTGGGCATTCCCCGTCCATCACCAGAGACGGATAGGCCAGGTGAGACTTGTGATCCGGTGTGTCGATATCCTTCCCATTCCAGCAGGATGGAAACATCAACTCAAAGCGAACGCCCTCAGTGCAGTGCTCATCCAAATATGTCTTGTTTGGCAAGAAATGACGACCCAGAGAGGGTTCGGGGTCCTTTTGGTAATTCAGACAGTTGAATCCGACAGCTTTCTGGCGAAGAGCCTCCTGTTTTAGATCATTTCCAGACCACTCTGACTGCGGGGGATCCGGTATCGGCCAGGGGAAGTCGCGCCGGTATGTATCTCCTGCCATCATGCGGAAGTTTTCAGGGAACGCCGTCACATTTTCGCCATTGAGAAGGTAATAGCTGTTTTCGTCAGCACCAACACAAATCGGCAACAATCGCAAGCTGGGCAACTAACGCAAGCATTCCGCCGACTTCGTTGACAAGCTCAGCATCGCCATTCTGATGCACGAAATACAACGCGGGCGCCCAGTATGCTGACTTGTCTTGGGTCACTGCGCAAGACGTACAGCTCGACTGCTTCAGACTTGCCTCGTTGGCGGACATCGAGAATCCTATCGGGAAACACTCAGCGACCATGCTGATGAGCTACAGATGATGCAAGAGAACTGACCGCCCGATCCATGAACCGCGTGTACATGATCCGATGGGATCCCTGGTGCCATTATGGGATCAATCCGAGCCACACCACTTCGTCCGCGACAAGGCAGACGCCAGAAAGCGTTCGCAACATCGGTGAATATTGCCAAACAAGTCACTATAGCGACATCGAGTTTCATCTTTTGGTGCATCATCCGCTGGTTATTCAGTGTAAGTGGTGGGTCGAAAGCACGAAAGCGTGGGTTGAGGTAAGAGGAGAATGGTGTTGACTGAGTGCGTCACCGGGAGCTAAGGATCGGACGTCGCGCCCATCAATGGCAGAGGCTAATTGACCGTTGTTAGTATGGGTGTCGTTGAGGTTGTTCCGTGGTCGTGCAGTCAGTGATTCCGACGGTGGACAGCCAAAGCTTAGTATAAAAGAGGCAGCGACAACAACAAAACAATGACAAAGCACGTCGCCGCCACACCACCGGCAGATCCAGAGGGACCAACGGCCTGGAAAGTCATTGACATCATGTTTCACTTTAGAGGTTCTGTCCTGAGGAGAGGAAATATCCCTTGCATACCGTTACAGTGGGTGGCTTTGAGGCTTCTCGCGCCACCCAGGTGGCTACAGGAAGTGACTTGATACGACTCGGTATCGAGGCAACAGTGAAGAGAGACTCAAAACTGGGTATAGCATTCCGTTTCCCGAGCGGTAACGTGTTGTTGTCCCTGTCGATCGATCCCTATGCGGTAGGGTGGTTGGAATGTTGGAATACCACGCCGATCCGTTGCTAGGAATTCAGGGCCTCTCTCATCCTGGCTAAATAGTAGTCTCTTGCCCGTCTGGCTGCCTGGGGGCAAATTAGACGGACGAAAGAACGATGAAAATCCCGATCTTGTAAGGATGGCGGAGATTAAGGTCGGGCCATGAATTGCCAACCAGAATCAGAAGTGACCGACCTGGATGAACCGTGAACTGCCAAGGTGTTTCCGTTATGGAAAGCTGAGATTCGCCGCAAATAGACGTTGCAAGTTCCAACTCAGTGCAGTAGAGCAAAGGCAGCCAGATCTTGCCATTAGCGATGTCGACACACATCACGAGTAAAATCCAAGAGGTAAGACATGATCTGAGGCACGGACTACTCCACAGCAGACAGACAAACGGCAATGCTCGGTCGGCATTGAGGGCGAGTTTACCCTTTCTCAGATTCCCCGACCCTTGTTACAGCTGAAGGATCGGTTTCCCGGGCACTCGATGGTCGCAAGTCCTTACCTTTTGTCGCAGTGGCAAGAAGACACATCATCTGCACGGTCGGAGATATTCGACGTTTCAGAGGCTACTAGATCCCCAATCATCAGGCATCATGATGCCGATGAGCATTGTCAGCTGCACACTTTGCAGGTTGCATTGTAACAAGAAACCGGCTATGTGCATGATTGTGTGTGCCCAAGCTTAATTCCAGCCAAGGGAGAACAGAGCGATTATCCCACTCAAGGGCGTTCCATGATCGGGGCGAGACCTGTCTCGAGCATTCTAATTGCGGGATGTACAGTCAAGCCGCAACGCATTTGAGCATGCGACCCTATGGTTGCTGGAGCAGTCAACAAAGATGTGGCGTTATTACATCGGGCTAATCGCGTTCGGTGTCATTCTAGAAGCCGATGAGGCTGGTGTCAGGATCATCAGGGATGTTTGGCACTTCTAATATGTGTGTGTCGGGCATCAGATACAGACGAGGGACTGACACAGGGATAGATTCATGTTGACCGTGAGACCGGGCATGAAACAGCTGCTGGACAAATGAGCGAGGGAGTTTCGAGTCGCGTCGCGTCGCGTCAGAAACATGGGAACAATGGAGGATGGGAAGATCGGACCGCGTCGGGAGTGCCTGACTAGTTGCCGGCTACCCGCGCTTGGGGATCCCTGACATTGTGATGCAGAGTGTCGATCAAGGTGCAGTATGACCTCAGAGTCAGAGGCAGCAAAGAGACCCTGCGTATTTTGCAGTTGATGGCTGTGTTTCCTCATTCTGATTCACAATTGCTTGATGATCTCAGCCATTCTGTTTCGAGGTTTAGATGATATTGTTAACAAGCAACTTGTCGCCTCGGGCAACCCACAAGCCACCCGCTGTCTGCTGCGGTGTACATCTTGCTTATCTTAAGTGCTGAGTGAATCACGCTATCGATTTAATGAAGGTCAAGGTAAGTCCAAATCATTCGTGTAAGCAGGTGCTCGTCCATTGCATTGTTAGAGATTGTATTCAACAACGACGGGAGGAGTAAGGTGGGGGTGTGTCTGTCGAGGACTATATATTTCTGCCGGAAGCGGACTCAAGACTAGCAACTTACAGTCATGAGTCTCACAGTATCTACTCCAAGCAATAAACAGTCGAAGACAACACCGTAAACCATCCAACAGCCAAGCTCAAGATCCATCACACAGGCATCATACCTTATCGTAGAAAAAGTGGCAAGCCCACAAGATCCTTAATCCAATGTGTAACATGCTAATTGAACAAGCACTACACCAGGAGCAGTCACCAAGCACTACCATCCGCCCACCAGGACAACCCATCCATATCCAGTCACAAAACCCAGCCTCTGCAGTCCAAAGAAGGCAAAAAGACGCCAGCAAGCCAATAAACTCACGATGCAATGTGCAGGAACAATCTTATCACTCGCACCTTGCTCTCCTCCCGCAAAAGATAACGATCTACTCCGCACGCGGTTCCCCTCCCCCTCCCCTGTCAATGTCGCCATCGCAAGATAAGCTTCGTCGATAAGCGCCATCATGCAACCAATAATTCACCAGAATCTTACGATCCAAAGGAGACAAAGCATCCTGGTCGAAACCCGACAACGAATGAGAAGTGCTTGATCGCCCGTTGTAACCCCTCCCCCCGGCGCGGACGAGCGATCAGGGATCTAGCCAACCCCGTTTCGACTGTTAATCAGATAGACTATCAGACTATCAGATGTCAATGTCAATGTCATACATACTATACTCCGAAGGTGCTGGGTCCGGGAGGGCCAGAAAGTGCTACTGCTGGAATTGACAGACCCCAGACTTTGGCTCAATTAGATGGTAACGTTATCACTAGTCCTGCGGACTACAGCAACTCTAGCACAGGATTGACATTCCACCCCCATGCGAAGGAAAGCCTAAGCAAGCCGATTCGTTTTGAATAACCACCCAAGCTCCGAGGTTCCGCACAGCGGATCCCCCAATCCTCTCTGCAAGCGACTTACGTACGTACGAGTATGAATAAATGAGTTTTGCCGGAAAGAGGGCTGTCATACACCGCATACTTACGACTCCATCCCATGGTAGCTGTGGATGCCTTCAAAAAAAGTCGACCGGGAAAAAGACGGTGACTTCCGAGAGGCCTCTCCCGAAGCGAAGCCACGAATGCATTCCCCTACAAAACCGGCAAACCTTCCCCCAAACGAGTAAAAATCTCCCCCGTCTGCTAAACTAAGGACTCTTACGGAGTGTGCCCTCACAGACAACCTAAGGCTCCATTCATAATAACGCCCATTAACCAACCTAACTTACTACGCAGTCGTCCTTACTCCATCCGGCAGAAGACGACAAGCCCTCCGAGTCTAATTGGCTTATCTCTGCGCTATACCCCAGGAGGGGAATGGATATCCTACGGCCCCGGCTTTTTGTCTTCGTTGTGGCGGGATGCTAAAACGCGCCAGGGTGATGCTAGATCAAGCCATGGGTTTCGTTTGTTGTTTGAGGGGGCGCGCGGGCCGGGGGGAGGGGGGAGGCGGAAATTCCATTGAGAAGATTTCTCGTCCACGAAGGGAGCAACTTCAGTTTTTTTGACACTGTTTGTTATGTGGTAAATTGTCTTCGACCGTCCTGAGAAAAAAGGACATACGTCAGTAGCAACCGCGGTGAGGTGAGAGAGAAAATGTTGAAACAGCACTAAATGGCACCTGGATGTGCACCGATGCTTCGAACAACCATGATCGGCTAGCGATTTTTTCCACGCAGGGACAGCGGAACCCTGGAGAGAACTAGTCTAGTCGATTTTACTGTTTCTGCGAGAGACGGACGAGACGGGCAAAAATGATTGCTGTCTCAAGCAGGTTGGTTAGAGACTAAGGAACGACGACACGGGACTAAGGTTGCCCTTGGGGCGCGCGGGGAGGTTCCGGATGTTGATATCGATTCGAGATTTCGCCTTCTGCTGTCCATATCCATACATGGCAAAGAAGTCCTCCGGCAGGAAGTGAGCTTCTTTTTTGGATGTCACTCCAAATCAGCCCGCCCTGACTGCGAAGGACAATCGTTATTGTAGGCAGAACCAAACCAGACCGACGGATAACAATGCCTCGATTCCGAAAGGCGGACCGGTGAAAAAGCGTTAGTCAAAAAGTGGTTTTCGTAGCATCTCACCCTTTCCGAGTTTTCGTGTGCGAATGAAAAGCGGATGGTGAAATGAGATCCACCGTGCGGGTTTCCAACTAGGCTAAGTTCCATCGGGCTGACCAACGAGGATCACTGAAGCAGAAAAAAAGCTGGAGATGGTTCGGATCAGAAAGACCGGTAAATTCCTGTCTCAGTCGCTCAAAACGTCGTAGTGCGGCTGCTCTGCCTACTCTGAGTCTGAGGGCTGCCTGTTCCCGCCGGTAGATGCGGAGGATGACGTTGTTGGTAGAAGGGGTTGTGGTGTATGGAGTAGCATGTCTATAAGAAGGTCATGTGATACGATAGAAGGCCCAAGGCAAGAGCATCTGTTAGTTATCAGCGATCGGCATATCTGCTGGAGGTTAAGAGATTTTTTTTTTCACACTCTCTCACTCGGGCCGGTTTTGGCAACAATGCACCAACAGGATTAGACAGTGATAGTGCGATAATCAGCATCTGATATTGTTGGGCCCGAACGTGCATTGCATCCTGACTGCTGCATCTGCGGTATGACGACAGTCCAAGAAAGCATAAGAAAATAGGGCAAAGCGGAAACTTCACACGCACCTGCACCGTCTGCACGGTATAAGCGGGCTAAACCCGGTGTGGGCAAGTTAAAATTCTGTCGTCGGCACCAAAACTGACCAAGTGGGGAGGACCGCCACTCTTTGTATCTGCACGCGGCCAACGACAACGCTCAGCCATCCCTGGGGACTTCCCAGGCAATCAACAATCCAAGAAGCCCTTGTCCACCGGAATCGAAGAATCACCGCCACAGAAGTTCTTCCGAGCACCCTCGGGCTACGTAGTTGGCTGTACCTTTCAGGCCCGGTGTTACTTGAGGGACTTTTCTGTGGTCGACCAAACCTACGTGCAACCCATCCAGACCCTCCCTATGACGAAGGGGAGGAAAAGAGAACGTCCAGAAGCGAATTAAAGTGGATAGAGTCGAGAGGAACCCGCAGAATCCCAACCGGATAATTGAATCCATGATAGGCTCTCCCCCGTAGAAATTGGCAGACAAGGAGGGCACGAGAGCATGGGGTACCTTCTTTTGCCCATCGATTGAGACTGGTGGAGCCTCCGTCAGACTCGCAACAACCCATGCAAAGAGCCAACCTAAGATGGGGTCGTAGAGAGGGAAAAATAGAGTAAAAAAACAAGAAAAAAAAATAAATTCGCCCAAGGATCTTAAATACTCAACTGTATCCCATATTCTGACGGCTTTCGTCGGCCTTCATATCTTGACCCTTCTTTTTATTCACTTTTACCCCTCCTCTTATCCTTATCCTTTTCTCCTTTGATCCCGTCCTCCGTTATCCCTACTTTTAAACCTCGTCTGGATCCCTCTTCCTGCAACTACCCTTTCCTATGCAGCAACGGTCTGGGCATTGATACTCCACGCTGGCTTGGCTCTCTACTTCTCCTCCACCACCACCATTCCGCTTTTGTTGTTGATAGCTTGAGAGAACCACGCAACCCAAAACGCAGATTGAATTCTGTAAAACTTCCCTTGTTGTATCGCCGTATCGTCAATCAGAGCCCTATCAAGCAATCAATCCGTCTGCGACAGATTCAACTCATCAGCCCTTGTCACGGTCTCGCCTTTCCGGTATCGACACCCCATTTGCGACTGTTTTGAAGGAACGGAATCTTTGCCACCCGCAGCAATTTCCTCGGCCGAGATCCTATCGGAAATTCACAAGCCCCATGCACCAGTGGTTTTGGAAGAATTGAATCTTCATCAAAGCCTCCTTTTAGGACAATTATCATTCCCACGCGATCATCCTGCGGCTACGGCAACCATTGACCGACCCCTCGAGCGATTGCCCTTTGCGACAACATCACGTGCCTGATATATTCTACGCTGACCCCAATTGCTTCAAGTGTCTGGTACAATGAGCGACCTCGATTTAGAGAAGAAGCCCAGCACCGGGCAGGTGATGCCTAGGAGCGAGTCTGCATCCGGATCCGAAGATGCGGACGCTCTCAAGCTGGCCGAGATGGGCTACACTCAGGACTTGCAGCGCAATTTCTCGGTACTTTCCCTGGTCGGAATTGCCTTCTGCATGTCCAACTCGTGGTTCGGTATCTCTGCATCTTTGATCACGGGTATCAGTTCCGGAGGCACGGTCATCATCATTTACGGCCTGTTGTGGATCACCTTCATCTCGTGCTGTGTGGGATCCTCCCTCTCGGAGTTGGCCAGTGCCATGCCCAACGCGGGTGGACAGTACTTCTGGGCCGATCAACTGGCTCCTAAGAAGTACGCTCGTTTCGCATCCTACGTGACCGGCTGGTTCGGCTACGCGGGTGCCATCTTCGCGAGTGCCAGTGTGGCCCTCAGTCTGGGATCTGGTGTGGTGGGCATGTGGGAGCTGGGCCATCCCTCATTGTATGCTTGTCTCCCCCAACCGGTTGCCCTCTCTGTAGTGCTGACCTCGATGATAGTGTTTCCAAACCTTGGCACACCGTTGTAGCGTACGAGCTCATCAACCTCTTCTGTTACCTGTTCAACTGCTGGGGTAAATTTCTCCCTGCGGTCGCCAAGGCCACGCTGTACATCTCGCTGCTCTCGTTCTTCGTGATTTTGGTGACCGTACCCGCGTGCGCCAAACCTCACGCCAGCGCCTCGTTCGTTTTTGGTCACTTCGTCAACTCGACCGGGTGGAAGTCGGACGGGATCGCGTTCATTGTCGGCTTGATCAACCCCAATTGGATCTTCGCGTGCCTGGACTCGGCGACGCACCTGGCGGAGGAAGTGCCGCAGCCGGAACGCAACATCCCGATCGCCATCATGGCCACGGTGGGCATCGGTTTTGTGACCTCGTGGTTCTACTGCGTGGCCATGTTCTTCAGCATCCAGGACCTGGACGCGCTGCTCAACTCGTCCACGGGCGTCCCCATTTTGGAGTTGTATTACCAGGCGTTGAGCAACAAGGCGGGCGCCATTGTGCTGGAGACCCTCCTGATCGTCACGGGTATGGGATGCCTCATTGCCTGCCACACCTGGCAGTCGCGGCTGGCGTGGGCGTTCGCGCGCGATCGTGGTGTGCCCTGCCACCAGTGGCTGTCGACCGTCAACGTGAAGCTGGACGTGCCCATGTGGTCGCACTTTGCGAGCTCGCTGATTGTCGCCCTGTTGGGTCTGCTCTACCTCGGCTCCTCCACCGCGTTCAACAGTATGGTCACCGCCTGTATCGCGCTGCTGTACATCTCGTACTCGGTGCCTGTGATCTGCATGCTGTACCGCGGTCGCGACAACATCAAGCACGGCCCCTTCTGGTTGGGCAAGTGGGGGTTGGCCGCCAACTACATCACCTTGGCCTGGACCCTGTTCTGTCTGGTCATGTACTCGTTCCCTGCCACCATGCCGGTGAACACTGGAAGTAAGTTACCTCTCATCCCATCCATCCGTCAAGCCACCAATCAACCCACTAACCAATCCTCCCCACAGATATGAACTATGTGTCCGCCGTCTACGGCGTCATCATCTTCATCATCCTCGTTGACTGGTTCGCCCGTGGTCGCAAGTCCTTCCGTGGTAGCCAGAGTTGTGTCGAGGACGCCACCACCACCACCACCAACACCACCACCGGCCACGCACACTAAGCCTGAGCCGCCGTCACTTTTACCTCTTGCTTCCTGCTTCCGAGTTTACATCATCCATCATTCATATCACCACCCATCATGCCAGCACCATATTTTCCGATTCATGATTAGCGTTGATCAGAGCGTTTTTCCCGCTGGCCCCATCCCGCCACTTGGTTATTCAGCCATTTTGCATATGACCTGAACCTGTCTCAGTTGGACTGACCACCACCACCACCACCATAAACCCCCTTCTTGATCAAGCGAAGGGGAAAATAAAAACAAAGTTATGACCCCCAAACAAAAACCAGAGAAAAAAAAAGCTGTACATAGATGATACCGATCGATACGATACCCTTGGTGACGATAGTCGGATATAGACAATCAAATCGAAAAAAAAATCTTCAAAGTGTTTCGTGCTCCCTGTTCAGTAGTCAACAAGTGTGTCACTGTAGTTAGTGAGATCCATGATAGCCTGTTGAGTACCTAGGTAGGTAGATAGATGCCCCAACCCAAGTAAGGACTGGCCAAGGACCGGGACCGATCAACCCAGGGAGGCCCCGGCAAGCAACTGGCAATCTGAATTCGAACCCGAAATCCACGGCCTGGAGACGGTGCCACCGGTGGCAGACCCCCCGGCTTTTATAACTCCCAGGTAGGTACCTAGTATAAAATTACTAATCCATAACAATAACACTAAGTCGAAAATTCCCTCACATATTGATTATCGACCTGTCATGGGGGCGGGCACCAAAGCTAACCAAGCGATCTTTTTTTTTTTCTGCTGTACATGTGACCTTTCCGCACGGTAAGTTGGGTGGGACGTCGCAGGCTCCGGGCCCTTCTAGCCCTACGCCACAAAAGTCTGGGTTACTCGGATTTTCACGTATCAGGTGGTTGGGGTGGGATTGTTGATGGGTTTGGGATTGGGGGTTTTTTGGGTGATGGATGGAGGGGGGTTTGGGGCTTCACCGTCTCTTTGAACGGGGGTTTGCGTGGTGTGGTTTTCGAGGGAGATGTACGTGGCGTCGTTAGTATGTCTTTGTCGGTGAGGAGTGAGGGTGTCATGGGTGGAGAGTTGCGGTGGTTACTCACCTTGGTGAGAGGGAGTTTTGGGGGGTGTTTACTTTGTGGTGCAGTGGGCTTTTGCGAGGGTCGGGGACTGGGCTTGATGGTCCCGGATTGTGTTGTGGTTGTTTGTTTCTGTCTGTGGTGATGGTGTAGTTGGGAGGGGAGGCTTTGGTTGGTGCTTTGTTGCTTTGGGTTGCAGAGTGACTGATGGTGATGTTTGGAGTGGCGGGTGTGGACTACTGTGGATGCCAGTTCGATGGGGCAATGGGATTGTGGTGTGAATTGTGGGCTTGGAAGAAGCTGTCAATAGCTGTGGGCTCCTTGGGGACTGGCGTTGGGTGCGGAGAGTTGGAGCTGGAGTTGGAGCGTTGTGGATTGCTTCCTTACGTACTTGACGCTGCGCGGGGAGCGTTGTAGTCCTCAGATATCTATTGCAGATGCTTTTGTAGCGTGCGACGTGAGATGGCGCGTGTGCTATGTCTAGAGGGACCTGCGTTCCCGATCTACTATGATGGCTGCATTCGTCCTCCTGTTTTACAATTAAGCTCAGTTGACGGCAGACAGAGTTGGATTCTGAGTTCTGAAACATAGGCGAACCACACGAGAGCAGAAGCAGTGAGAAAGATGGGCAAAAGTTGACGCCATCATGTCATTTGAGTGAGCTATGGCTGCTATAATCATGCAGTGTGTGATCCCCAAATCAGATGTAATAGATAACTAGAATAAGTCAGCAGTTGTCAGCATGCCTTGCTAAAAGAAGTACTGCAAACATTAAAGGATGTGGAAAACGTGCGCGTATGCTCAGACTTTAGATCGAGAAACACGGCAAATGTCCGATGCATTTTTCCAGGCTTCATTGCGCCTTGGTCGAGTTCAGCTTTCATGGTGTTGTAGATCACATCTACAGTCGTGTTGGACGTAATTGACCTTAGGTTATCCACTCTGCCTTGCTATCACTACCTCCTGACCTCCTGAAAGTAGACGCATTCTATTTTGCCATCTGCTATACTATGCAGCCACAGTCATTTATGCTTTTTTCAATAGAGGACCCTTGCTATTTCATCTTTCCGTGCCAACATATAACCAATTCTCTAGCAGGACTCCTGCTTTTAGAGGCAGATTCCATCTCTTTTGTCGCAAGCAGCACATCTGTGTCATCACATGGCGAGTTATTTCAGAGGTGCCTCTATCTGTGTCAGGGGGTCCGTAATCCAGATCATTCCGGCACGTGGCACAGCCGCAAGCATAATTTTTTTGACTTCAGTGAGAAGATCGAATGCGAGATTCGGGTACTGCACAATCGTTACCGCGAGCATAGACATCAAGCTTTGGGCTCGCAAATATGGTTCTACCAATGCGATAACCATAACGCGACGTACGGCGTTCCCTGTACGCAAAAGCCCTGCCATTCGGAGATGCTTGGTAGTAATACACTTGACGTTTAGAGTGCAGTATTTGGTTAAGCCCGGGGCCTCGCGCTTCTTCTTGAACTCTGGGTCCTCCATGATAATCTGCTTGATGCTCTCAGCCACGAGGTCTGTCAACTCACACGTAAGGCTCCTGTCTACGAAGAGGTCCAGCTTCAAAAGGCAGGTTATTCTGTCGCTGCGGCCTTGCTCAAGCAGTGTTAATTTGCCAAGATACAGCCATTCGATGAAGAAATCGAAAATTGGCTTGACGTTGAAGGGATCGTGAGTTAGCTTGACGGTGATGGCATCGTCTTGGAGGGTTACAAACGAGCTCCTCGCTTCGGCGCAATTGCCCTCGAACATCTTCGAAAAGTAGGTAGACTTCTTGCACAGAAGAGCTTTGGACAACATGTAGGTCGGGCCATCAGACCCGAGCCGGATGGTGACTTGAGGTCCGTGGTATAGTGGAAGTAACCTAGAGGCTAGGTCAGTATGTGTCAGTATGAAGGATGGCTCACTAACGTCTCTGCAAAGGTGTCCTTCGTTGCAGTCTGCGGTTGTCGTTCATCTGGTGGAGTCGACATTTGTGCTTTATAACTAACTGAATATCTGTGTCTCCTGCTATGAGTACACACCTTGCATACGTTGAGAGTTCAAGAAATTGGTGGGTTGCGAACGACAAGACTAGAAAGTGAAGAGGTGGTGCGAGGAGGCAAGATATGCGGCAAGAGAAGTAATGAGAGAAGTGTGTTATGAAGTGACACATTTCTGAGTCAAATCTACTCGCAGTGAATGATATGAGATAGGCAGCTGCCTTCAACCGGGTACGTATCCAACTGACAAGCTGGGGGTAGTCTGGCAAAAAAGCCGAACATAAGCATCTATTCAGTTTGCATGTAAGGCCTCTATGGGCTCATGTTGACCTGTCGTTTGACTGGCCTCAGATAATTATCTTGGATACTCCAATGCATGCAATGTCCCACTTTCTCATGCAATCTTCAGAGCTGGGACAAATGAAGTGAGCATCTTTGGAGTGTTGAAATGCAGCCTGTAGTAACACTGAGATGTCATAATATTTTTGAGGCCGAAACCAAAGAACTAGGTATTACATGATCCATTCAGGGTAGAGGGAGCGATGCAGACTCTCAGCGACCTTATACTTCAAAGTGTAAAATGAGAACAACATTTACCAGGCAATAACCACTCAAGATCCGATCAGATGCGACTTCATGTCTTTAAGCTTAGCATCGGGAACGTCGATAGGGTCATTATACATAGGTTCGTTGGTGGTTAAGAACAACCTGGATAGACCTCAAGTACATCACATGGAGCCACTTAGTAGAAAAATGTTCTTTAGCGAGACCACACCAGATGATGACAAGTTAAAGAGCCAGATTCTAAAGTTATAAATTGTCACTGCAACATTCTAGATGGAAACGGTTGCTGATTATGTCATCCATGATGACAGTGGCTAACATTACCCGACCAATCATACAACTTGCCGTTCCATCAAAGATCTTACGGATGATTGACAAATCGTGGATCAGAAAAGATGTCCGTCAGCATAATTACCCAGAACTTATCAACCACTCTATAATACGAGGAAGGATTGACAGCTCAGAGGCTAGAACCTTCTTACTCGGTAAAGCACAATTCTTTCAGCCACTCACAATGCGCAAATGGCCGTGATTCTTCCATCAGCATTGCTGTGGGAAGGAGAAAGATTCCCAGGGGCCCTTAGTCAGTCTTACCCCATGCTTACAGACGGATCTCCGCCCCGCCTGGACCTGCAGCCCACTAAAACTATAAAGCCGATCATCGATCGCAGCGACAGAGGGAATAGTTTCTGAAAATGCACATCACATTCAATCCCATCTCAGCACCCCTCTATTCACTGATCATCCTCGCTCCTCTCATCTTTTTCATCACCAGAGCAATAATCTCGAACAACACTTCCATCGAAATGTCCAAGCCTCTCGCTCACGCCTCCATCGTGGCCCGCCGCTCCAGCGAGCGCGGCTACGCCGAACACGGCGGCTGGCTGAAGACCTTCCACACCTTCAGCTTCGCCAACTACTACGACCACAAGTTCAACCAGTTCGGCAGTCTGCGCGTGCTCAACGAGGACCGCGTCGCGGCCCGCAACGGGTTCCCGACCCACCCTCACCGCGATGCCGAGATCTTCAGCTACATCCTCAGCGGCGAGCTGACCCACCGCGACAGCATGATCAAGAAGGGCGCCGAAGGTGCGCAGGGCAAGCAATTCTACCGGATGAAGCGGGGTGATGTGCAGTTCACGACCGGCGGTACAGGTATGTATCTCCCTAACACAGATTATCCTACGATAAGCTAACCAGAACGATAAAACAGGTATCGCGCATTCCGAACAGAACGAGTCCAACAAGCCAGTGCACTTCCTTCAAATCTGGGCTCTCCCATGGAAGTATGGACTCAAGCCGAACTACCACACGAGAACGTTCGATGAGGCGGCCAAGCGTCAGGGGTTCGTGCATATTCTGTCGCCGCTCGCGGCGGGTCCCGATGCTACCGCGGCGGAAGAGGAGGCGGCAGTCCCGAAGATCCCCGAGACCATCCCCATCCATGCGGACTTCGTGATGGGGGCCGGGATCATCGAGCCCGAGAAGACATTCCAGTGGACGGTCGGCGCTGGCGATGCGGTCACCCAGAAGAAGAAGCGCAATGTCTACATCCACCTCCCCATGACCAAGGGCGGCAAGGCGAAGATCAGACTCGACTTCCGCGACAATGCGGTTTTGGAAGAGGGCGACGGCGCTTTCATCACCGGAGTGAATGCCGGAGATGTGCTTAGCGTGGAGAGCGTCGGAGAGGCGGAAGCTGAAGTCGTTGTCTTGGACAGCAATTAGACGTGCTTTGGGGACTGGCGTTTCTAGACGGCGTCTGGGTTGTTTAGGCTTTAACCAGCATGGTTGTTTTCGTTTTATAGGGTTTCATGTGTTTTTGACTGTAGATTATGGCATATGTACCAGCGATGTGTTTATGGTTGACTTTTAATGAATCTTTTGGTTTACCACGACTACCAAGTCCCCATAGAAGCCTTTATGACCATCAATGCGGAGAGAGGTTTAGTGAGCCGTGCGGTACGTATTGTTCGTTCCCAGATGACCCGTTAATGGAAGTGGCTAGTCCAGCAATCTATTCTTCGTGAGTCGTAGCTGCCAATCTTTCTCGGAAGACGATCTCTTCCTAACCATCCTCAATGATTGCTCTAGGGCTCTCCGATTCACTCGCATCTGTTATTTGATACTTCAACCGAACCATCTTCTCGATATTATGGGCCCTTTAATTGTTATGGGGTCGTCATAGTCCATACGAGCTCACTCCGCTATCCCTGTCCACTCATCCACCATTTTCGAGCGTCGCGTCCATAGCAGCATGGCTCTTCTCTTGGACCCCAGCATCTCAACCCATGCGCATCTTATAGAATTGATTTGCTACGGCCGCCACGAAATCAGAGACCCACGGACTGGCTGAAACACATCTGTCGACAAGCCAGGTCCTCCAGATGAACACGGCGACAGCGAAAGCACAACTGAGACTCAAGGCTATGAAAGAAGGAGGAGAGTAAGGAGAAAGGAACAAGGAGAGAGGAGAAAGCTTGTCCAGCCCCTAAATCCACCGCAAGAAAGCAGCAGAAGGGGATGCAAGATCTCGAATGACCATCTCGTCCCCTGCGAACCACAGGGACACCAAGCAATTGACAACGGCTGGTCCTAACCGAGCCCCGCAACAAAATCACCTCATCCTAAGCGCATCTGATAACTAACATATCGATTAGATCTCAAAATGTGTCACGACCGGTGGCGAGATCCTGACCCAACTCGCAACGGGCTGGACCGACCGCCCGAACACACTCAAGACAATCAGACAGTCAGTTAGACAGACAGACCGTCAGTCAGTAACAAACACAAAACGTGCTATCCTCGGAGCGGTCCGCGGTTCCGAGCGGACAGTCCGACATTAAGGTAGACCGATTAGGCAGGTCACGGGAGTGATAATGCCTCAAAAGAAGCCGCCTCGAAATTGCCCGCGGAGACATCAACCCAAAAAAAAATTAGCACGGGCTTTGAAAGAACCGGGGTCATGCACGCACCCTCTCACCGGAGAATGGGGACTGGATGGAGCAAACGCACCATGACAGCATTTAGTCTCCCAGTCCAGCCCCAGCCCAGCCCTGTATTTACTACACTAGAACGTCGCAAAGGTGCCCTCGCAAGATAGGCCAGCGGCTAGTCCACGATACCCCGCTTCCTATTGCGCGATTACTACCACTTACGGGGTAAGTATTTTGCTGTTTTAGCTTTATTGGGGTTCAACGGATTGTGCAAGAGACTCTCCATTGGTATGAGTCATCAGATAAGCAATCGTGGTTTCTTTCTCTCCCTCCCCCAGAAAAGGTGAAATAACCGCTACAGCTGACCCCGCCACCTCGGTCTAACGGGGCGGATTGTCCGGAGGGTTGATTCTGGGGAATTCCCCCCGGTTTTCAGATAGCTGAATCATGGGTACACGTAGGGATGCTGATACGGAGGACACCGACACTGACAAGGACAACCGGCGCCTTTGCTCACATCCCCCCAACGGAGTCCGTTAGCTCTGAAAACTCCGACTATAGTACCCATCCAGTTAGCAGCTAGAAAAAATCTTCAACTTCTGGTGATTGTGATCAAGGATAAGTGACGATCCGCTTCATCCGAGCACCGTACCCAGTCTTGGCAAGTTGGCAGGGACGCGTGAGAATGTGCGGCGCACGGATTGGCCGGCGTGAGGGGGGAATCCATCGCCGAAGGATATGGGTCTGGAGACTGGAGCAGAGCGTGGGTAGGTTGATGGCCGACGGGGCATTCGCTATGTCTCTCAGCTTCTCGGCTGCGATTCGGTTTTGACAGAGATGCGCCGTAGGTAGTGCTCTGATTACCTGCGGCCCTGTCAATCTTTTCTTCAGAGTCCTCCCACAGTCCCTAGACGTGATAAGGATGAACGAGTAGCTACTGTCTGCCTGACAGTTTCGATATAGTTCTCAGGCTAACCGCCAGTTAGCGTAGGCGGTGATGGAATTGGGATGGCTTGCTGGTGGCCCGAGGGCGATCCGCGTGGTTAAGTTGTGCTGCTTTTCTTCCCCGCTCTGCCAAAGACTCGCTCTCTCATTGGCCTGCCACTGCCGGGATCGGATCGCCTTTGAGGGGGACATTTTAATTGTTCTTACTCTTTTGTCAATTCAATTCATTTTATTCTTGATTTTTTTTTTATTTCTCCCCCTCATGGCTTTCCATCAGCCTTGATCGTCGCATTGATACCTTTGTTGGATTAACTTCTCTTCATGCTCGACAGGTACACCTCCTGACCCTTATGTCATACGCGACAGGGGGGCAGCTCACCTAGGTACTCTCTAGAATTGAGTTCGGAAATGCTTGCCTCTTCAGCGTACAGTCCGGGGGAGGGGGGTAGAACAACAACATCAACCATAACATCACCTCTCCAAAGAATGCCGTAATCCCTGGCTTCTTCCTTCCACTGCTCTCATGATGCCATCATTCGGCCATCATGGGGGACGAATCTTTTGAAGTTCGCCTTCCGACTACGCTTGAACTGCATCCCGAGTTACGTAAAAGTAAACCCAGTCAATGGCCACGCCAGAACGAGTTGGTGGATGGATGTTTCTGGCGAATTCGCCTTTCCAGGCCCTGAACTACGACCACTACTGTCAGGGCTAAGTTGATAATGGCGATCTCGTAGACTTGCCTGATCTGCCGACATTGACGGCCATCCCCGGGGGTTAAAATGGGCGTAGACGCTAGAACGAGGCCAGGGAAGGTGGGATATAGATGGAGATGGCCGACAGACAGGAAGCCTCGAAGAAACTAGAATCATCAATCAAAGCTCTTATTCCCTGACCAGCCATACAGAAAAGAAGCGAGCACGAATTACTAAATCTCCCCTACCCTGGAAAAGGACATTTCATCCAGAGTTTTCAAGCCGCCTGACATGGCCCATTTTATGACTGATTGTCATTACTCGATATAAACCACCTCGGAAACCACATCGGATCAGACTCCCATCACGGGACGAGGCGTGAAAGCTCTGCCTTCGTCATTTCTGCAACAGTCGTCTTTTTTTTTTTTTTTTTTTTCTCTGTAAAGCACGATTTGAGGCATTTGAAGAGCCGTGTACTAGTCTAGTCTGCGACTCCATTCTTGTGTGTAGTGCGCGGTAAACCCCAGACGATCCCAATCCAGACCAGTCGGCTGTGTCTCCTAGGGTACATGGTGGATGCTGCAATTCTTGCTTGTTGGCTCCTCAGGTCCCCATCGTGTCGCAAAGACACACAGACCGCAGTTACTTATACAGCCGACAGCGCGTGCCTTCCCACCACCTCTTTCCTCTTGTTGAACTGTAGTACATCGCGTCACCGACTTATCTGGGAGCCTCCCTAGCATACATAAAGTATCGTTCCGCATCAAACCTTCATACCTACCTACTACCTATTACCTGTTCTCTGCCCTTGCCTCCGGTGTGGTACCCGGAAATAACATCCCCCTCTTGTTCCTGGATTTAGCAAGATCCTGCTGCGTCTCTCGAGGCGATCCTCGTGCATATATCGACTGTTTCTGGCCAGCAGGGCTGATTAGGGTCTTCTTTGGTTGTGGGTGCGAATCTCGGAACCAAGCACTGGGCCTGATCCACGGGGCTACACTGGGAGATTTTTTTTTTCTTTGCAGTTTGCAGTGCTATTGTGGATATCAGTTTCGGCTTCAATTGTTTGGTAGCACGGGAAATTCTTGTAAGTCTGGTGTTCAATTTTTCCTTGCCGGGCCATTATTATTTGTTCTCAGTATTTTTCTCTCCCCTTATTTCTCACCTGGTTATTATTACTTGACTTTTTGAGGGGAGGGGAGGCTTTGCGTTATCGGTGCCCACTGCCCACTGCCCACCAACGTGAGATCAATTCCCTCACCTGGCGTCAGACCAGGCCTCCCGGGGGGGGGTGGTCCACAAATCCACATTGCTGGCCCATCTTGGAGTATCCGGTGATTCTTATTATTCACATTTCCTTGCCCTGGTCAAGGGGCATTCGTATTGTGTGCATTGAACGGCCCAGAAAACAGCGCATTTTTGTTATCCATTAACTAACCAAAACTCCCTGCTCTCGACGAGTCAGTGTGGTGTATAGTAACTTTAGTCTCAGCTGCGCCGATTTGGAGGGTTTGAGAAGTTGGAGCATTATCGATTATCGACAATCCCGCCGCGCCATCTCCAACACTTTATTTTTATTTTCTTTTTTATTTTCTTTTTTAACACTTCTTTTTTTTGGCTCTACTTCTCTGGCAGCGGAGTCTTTTTAGTACGCGGCGATTTCCTCATATTTTCTGCCCGACGGATATCATCCCAGAAAAGCAACTTCCTTTCATCACTGCAGCAGCAGCAGCAGCTATCTTCAAGGCTTGCATCATCGATTTCTTCAATTGCGGCATAACTGGACAAATCCGTCGCGACAACAGGGACGACTAGCCCACTGAGCTACATAACAAATAATTTCCCCTTCTCGAACATCGCCTTGGAGAAGTTGTTCAATAGTGAACAGTGATCTCCACGTACATTTTCCCCTCTACCCCACCGTGCCGCCGTTCGTTTCTCCCTGCTTTGAACCACCGCTACTTTGCTGCACTAGTCACAACGTGCGCTGTGCTGGTGGCATACCACCTGACCTTGTCTCGGATTGAAGGGAACTACATTTACTTGCATTGGCCTGCTCACCGATCAAATACTGCTACTACTTCACTTACCTTGAGCTCCTACTTCTACTATTGATTTTCCTCCCTCGTGTTCCTCTTTACCCCGCATCCTCTTTTCTTTCCTCCCGCAGCCCGTCGGAGGCTTTTTTATTCTTTCCGCCCTCCACATTTTCTTCTTCCCCTCCTCCTTCTCCTCCCCCCCCCCCCTCTTCCTCATGACACAACAAAAGAAGACCATCGCCGTGGTAAACGCGACGGGTCGCCAGGCTGCGTCTTTAATACGCGTGGCCTCGGCCGTCGGACACAATGTGCGCGCTCAGATCCATTCTCTCAAGGGCTTCGTCGCAGAGGAGCTGCAGGAGCTTCCGAATGTCACTCTATTCCAAGGCCCGCTGCTGGGCAACACTCCCCTGATGGACGCATTATTCGAGGGCGCCAACCTTGCATTCATCAACACCACCTCACAATCAGGCGACGAAGTCGCAATCGGCCGCGACCTCGCCGACGCCGCCAAACGAGCCGGAACCATCCAACACTACATCTACAGCAGTATGCCCGATCACTCGGTACATGGGCCCTGGCCTCCGGTACCGCTCTGGGCCCCCAAATTCACCGTCGAGAACTACATCCGTCAACTGGGACTTCCTTCGACCTTTGTCTACGCCGGAATCTACAATAACAATTTCACGAGTCTACCCTACCCCCTCTTCCAGATGGAGCTCATGCCTGACGGAAGTTTCGAGTGGCATGCGCCCTTTGACCCGGACATTCCGCTGCCCTGGCTGGACGCGGAACATGATGTGGGACCCGCGTTGCTGCAGATTTTCAAGGATGGGCCGAAGAAGTGGAATGGACATCGGTAGGTTTGACTTGTTGTTTGTTTGTGATGGGAGACGGTACTAACGACCACAGTATCGCGCTCACATTCGAGACTCTTTCTCCCAATCAAGTTTGCGCTGCCTTCGAGCGCGCGCTCGGCCGCCCCTGTCGCTACCTGCGCGTCCCCAAGGTCGAAGTGAAAGTCAACATTCCGCCGGGCTATAGAGAACAGCTGGAGGCGATTGAGGTGGTGTTCGGACAGTGCGACGCGCCTTACTTCCCACAGCCCGAGTTCTCCCGTCCGGCCGCTGGATCCCCCAAGGGACTGGGGCCCGCCAATGGCAAAGGCGCAGGCGCGGGAATGATGCAGGGTCCCGGAGGGGTGATTTCGCTTCGTGTGACCGACGAGGCCCGGCATCTATGGCAGGGGTGGCGCGATATGGAGGAATATGCGCGCGAGGTCTTCCCGGTGGAGGAAGAGGCCAACGGATTGGACTGGATGCTGTAGTGGTGGGAAGATCATGCCTAGTTCCGTCCAGTTTGAGCCGACGGGCACGTGCGCCGGTGTCGGTGAGTCTGGCTTGGCCCGTCACCTGACCGATGGCGCGATTGGTTTGCGATAAGGGGAGGTTACATTACATCCCATCGATTGATGGCCTGCCTGAACCCAACCTCTGGGGCTTTGACCGGTCGGACTTTCTTTCGAAGTTCTAAATCCCTCGCTCACGACCGACACTTACAACACTCTACTCACCGCTTTGCAATCCCGCCTGTTGGCGTGCATTTTCCTGTTGTCTTTTCCTGCATGCATGCATCACCGGCGAACTGGCCTGGGTTTTCCTTATCAATGTCTCTTGGGGCAAGAGACATTCAAAAAAGAGAGAGACAGAAGATCTATACCTTAATGGGAAAGCCACAAACAAGAGGAATGAAGATTTGAGGGCGTCGCCGCTCTCAATTCACCTCCGGAAAAAAGTTTATTTTATTTTTGATTTGATTCTTATCATAATATTCTGGCTGAAACGCACGTCACGACTATGCAGGCATGATACTGGACACGTCGGATTGATTTTGAGGGTCATAGTCAATCCGCGCGTGCCAAAAGTTTCTTTTTCTTTCTTCCGCTGTCGCATCTTCATATCATTTGTGTTTTTGATATGGAATTGGTGTTGCTGTTTTGTGTGTGTGTGTGTGTGTGTGTGTGTGTGTGTGTGCTTCTCTTTAATTTATTCCCCTCGGATGCTGTGAGCATCGGCGGCTACTGATTTATGAATTTGATATTCTCAGAATTGATCTGGGTTGAGCTCTGGAGATTTGTATCTTTTTATGCCTCTGGATATCATTATCCATGCTTCTATGGGACTAGACCCGACTATTTAGGGAGATGGCCGTGCAAGACACGCAACAAGCCAGTCCCGCTGTCCACGGAGTATAGATCTATGATATTCATCGGTAACTTCACGACAGGGCTTGGTTTGGTCGCCTCCTATCACCACGACAATACAACCCCAGACCGGGATTGAGCAAGTGAAGGAGAATTCTGTACGCTGTTACCTCTATAGCACAGAAAGGCTAGCTAGTCATCTTGCCTGATATTTGGCCTGAAGATATGCTATGCATGCACAAGTGTTCTTAGCAAATGACGTCACTCCCCAACCCTCCACCAACATCCAGACAATCCGAGTGACAATCAATAGTATTCTATCTTTGAATAAAGATCTCGACTACAAGACTAGCGTAGAGCCGTCCAGCCCGTAAGGAAAACTATACTGTACAGTACCTCTATCAAACACATTTACGAAGTAGTAACAAAAAGTAATCACAGCATAGAAAAATTCTATAAGGTAGGTACCTAGTTACCTTAACCCGCAAAAAAAAATCGAAAAAGTTCCCCACTCACCGCGCGCCCATGAAACTAAATGTAAATGTAGAGAAAAAAATCCCAGCTAGGTAAATTAGTCTAGCCCCCGACAGAAAGTACCTGAAACAGTGGGAATGGCGGTTAAGGATTCCCACTTTTCTGTGTGTGCGCGCCAATCATGATGGGGTTGATGAGGGGGTAGCTACCTTCGGGGATTAGCTTATCCCGCGGCGATACTCACTTCTTGGATAATTTAACTAATTAGGGAGTTGCATTGATCCAACTCCAAGACTCTAGCAGAAGGTGAGTGGAAGGCAGAAGGCGGTTTGTTGGACTTTTTTTTTTCATGTGTAACCCCAACCCCGTGCCTGTGCCCGTGCCCGTGCCGGTCCCCGTTTGTTAATGTTCCGAGTAGGTAGAGGTTTTACTGTCGAGGATGGATGGGAATTGCAATGCTACTTTACTGTACCTGTACCTTAACTTACCCTTACCTTTTCCCCCTCATGATGACTGTAGTAGCTGAGTCTGGACCTTGAAAAATTCCTCTATCTCTCATATTTTTCCCCCGGAAAAGCCATGCTGTAAGTTACCTAGGTAGTAACATATAGCAAGCAGAAGCAGCCTCCCGTACAGTATCAACAGCAATCTAGTGTAGCAGTGAGGTGAGAGCCTGCCTGGAGCTGAGCCATACGGCACATACGGCAGTAGTTTAGTAGTTATTTATAAGGGTAAGGTAGTTAGTTAAGTTAACCAGTTAAGCTTAGTTAGTTAACTAGCTAGCACCCTTAGTCAGGTAGGTCAGCTTCCCGCCCGTCCACCTCAAACCCGGGGGTGGGAATCCGCTTTGCTCTGCTTGAACTTTCAATTTTTTTTTTCTCTCTCTCTTTCCTCAAACCAAACCACAACTGCCTAACTCACCTTTAACTTTTACTTGTGAGGATTGGATTTACTGAATTCAAACAGTATTGGTCCTGATTACGAACGCACAAACCCGTACGCACATTTTTAAATATCTTATAGCGAACCAAAATGTCCGCCGAAGAGCAGAACCAGTCCTTGCTGGAGCGCATCCAGCGGCCCGAGGTGAGCAAGGAGACGCAGAAGAAGTTTGCGCTGGTGGAGCAGGAGTTCATTCAGGCTGAGGTGGAGCAGCGTGAGTTTCTTGCTTTCCTTTTTTTTTTTGTAGACTGGGTGTCGCAGAGCTACGGAGCTACGGCGTTGCTGGGTCTTGAAGCGATTCGCAATCGGCCATTGGGCTGGAATGGCAGCTGCTGCGTCCTTTCTTCTATTGGGGTCTGTGATACTAATGCTGTCTGGCAATGCTGCAGTCCGCCACTCGACCCTCCTCCTCCGCCCGCTCTTCGCCAAGCGCAATGAGGTCATCTCCTCCCCCGACCTGCGCGACACCTTCTGGACGCGCGTGATGCTCAACGCCCCCGCCGAGGTCGATGAGCACATCACCATGACCGACGCGACGATCCTGGCCTCCACGCTGAAGAACCTGACCGTCGAGCGCTTCGAGGTCGACGACAAGGGCGTCGGCGAGCCCCGCAGCTTCCGTCTGACCTTCGAGTTCCGCACCGGCGACGAGAACCCCTACTTCACCAACGACAAGCTGGTCAAGGACTTCTACTGGCGCAAGCAGGTCATCACCACCGCCAACGGCCACAAGCGCCACTGGGACGGGCTCGTCTCGGACCCCGTCCGCATCAACTGGAAGGAGGGTCAGGACCCCACCAAGGGCCTGCTGGACGCCGCCTGCGACCTGGCCGAGGCGGAGAAGAAGAAGGACGCCGACACGGACCGCAAGGAGCTGAAGGAGTTCGAGGCGCTGATGCGCAAGCGCGATGAGGTCGAGGCCGACGAGGAGCCCCAGGGTGAGGATGAGGAGGACGACGTGCCCCCGGATGCGGACCTGAGCTTCTTCGCTTTCTTCGGTTACCGCGGCAGTGATGTCACCGAGGAGCAGTCCAAGGCCGCGACCAAGGAGGAGGAGGAGAAGTTCGAGAAGCTGCGCAAGGGTGAGGAGGTGGAGGAGAATGAGGAGGACGAAGACGACGAGGACGATGATCTGGAGGACGACTTCGAGTTCATCGAGATCTTCCCCGGTGGCGAGGAGCTGGCCATCGCCGTTGCTGAGGATCTCTGGCCCAATGCGATGAAGTACTATGGTAAGTGTGGTGGCCTCGACTGTATTTTTTCTCATTCACACTGGCTGACTGACGGTGGTCTAGTCACGGATCAATCCATCGAGGAGGTCGACTACAGCGATATCGACGCGTCCGAGGATGAGGACGACGAGGAGGAACAGTCCCGTCCCCGCAAGAAGACCAAGGTCTAAAATCCGCGGACCGGACGAAACTTCCTCCCCTTCAAAGCACAAGGAGCAGGATCAAGAGGAGGATTAGAACGAATATCAAGACCGCGATGGCGAAGGAGGACATTGTATCTAATGGCGGGACGATCAGTATTTTCAGATAGGTTGGCTAGAACACCCAAAAGTTGAACTTCCTTACCTTCATTCTTCCGGATGATATGTTTCAATCGCGACATCCCGTTCTGTAGTTTGCCCCCGACCCGATCGGCCAGGGTATCCACCTCGTCAATCATCACCGCTTGCTCCTCCAGCTCCCGCCCCATATCATCCGCCTGCTGCCGGAGATTGCCCACCGTCCGAAACACCCCATCCAGCTGCTCATCCTGCTCATGCATCAACTCCATCTGCCGCTGCTGCTCCATGGCCGCATAGTAATCATCGCCCCGCTCCCCGGACGGCGACAGCAGACCCCCGTCTTCCTCATCAAAATCCGCCGGATTCGGCAGATGCGAGGACCCCGCACCACCACCACCACCACCACCACCGCTCGCCGCCGCCGCGGCGTCTGCCGTCGTGACCGCCCGCTGCAGCTCCTGGCGCATATTCTCGATCTCGGCGCCCACCTCGGTGACGAGACTCCGGCGACGCTGGACCTCTTCCAGCTCCAGACCGAACCGGTAGGGATCTTGCTCGATGGCGCGCACGCTCTCGATGAGATCGTCCAGGTCGGCGGTGAGGTCGGTCAGCGTGGTTTCGAGCTCCGAGCGCGCCTGTTGCAGCTCCGGGTTGCTGGGGGATTTGGCGAGCGAGCGGATGCGCAGGTAGGAGGAGAAGAGCGGTCGCGTGGTTTGTAGGGTGGAGAGGACGTCCCTGATTTTGTTTAGCTTCGGGGTGGATTCACTTATCGGTGTTCAAGAGGATTGGGAATACTTACGCTTGGACTTGGAGGAAGGGGTCTGTGTAATCCATGATGAGACAATTTGAATATTATGGTGTATGTTATATAGAGGGATAAATAGGACGGAGGTGTCACAGGAGGGTAGGGTGTAGGTGGGTAGTAGTTAGAATGGGATGGTTGTTGGATTGTCTTCGGGATGTTGTTGATATGGGCGATGGTGGCAGGATCCCCGGCATGACGCTGGATACGGTCGGGCGGTGGGGAAGGCGGTGGTAACATTAGTAGTGGTAGTGGTAGCGGGAGGAGGGTCTGTGCTTGTTCCCGCTTCGCTGTATGCAAACATCATCCATGGACTGACTACATACAGTACATTGTTATGTAGTATTCTCTTCTCAAGCAGGGCACGGAATGTGTGTGCCATCAGTCTGCTAACCTGCTGGGATGAAGGGATACTGATAGTAAGTTTCAGAGGAAGAAGAAAATTCTTCTGCACTATACCACATATCACTTATATGTAACGAGCCACAACAGTATGCGTGATTCCAGAGGACCCAGAGCACCCGGCTCTTTTACAGCTGCTCTTTCAGGGTGGCATCTAATTTCGGGATCATGCTAATCTATTTCACTGTTGACGGCGAACCTCGATTAGAATTTAGCGGTATCGTCAGACGCTAATCGCAGCCAAACATGTGCAAGAACCATTTAGCAGATGGCTCTACAATTCCCAGGCACCCAGATGGAACTTCGACAGAAGCACCAGAAGGCATTAGTGAATAACTCCAGATGTGCCCTACTCCACACAACCCAGCGTGGACATGTATCACCGCTGATCTGACCAGAGGCACCAGATACACATCTTTCTTTCAAGTCCACAGTTGTGAAAGCCCAACAAAGAAAGTCCACATTGCGCGCGGAAGTTACCTCTTCAGTTCTTGAAAAGTGAGACATTATCCTCTTTTCGCGACGATTATCTATGAGTATGAGTCGGTGCTCAGTCAATATAAAAGAACCAACATAATACCATTTTTCAAATGAGAGTCAACCTCATGACACCACGATAACAACCGTCAAGCCACAACCTTAAAGATACAGGGGATCAGCAACTCGAACCCGGGGACCATGTCTAACGACCGCGATTATACCTCCGGCGATGCTCCAGAACGTGCTAGGGTCTTCAAACTGGAAGACCTGCCCATGGACATCTTGTATGTGATTGTTGAACAGATGAACTACTGGGAGCTAATGAATTTCAGGTTAGCTGTTCCAGCCTTGAGCGACACTCTGAGAGGCCTGCTGAAGAAGCGATGCCTCAAGTGGGCTCTTCCCCCCAAGAAGTATTACGAGCGATTCACTATGGTGGACGAGAATGGGTTACCACATGAAAATCACTCGAATTGGTCCATCAATCGCAGACCCGAAATTATACCACAGCCCTTTGTACAGGCGATCATCCGCGGCCATTATCAGGTCGTGCAGAATGTGCTGGATGCTGGCGTCCACCCCCACAGAAACTACGATCTCTTTGGAAACTCATTCTGGCATATTGCTGTGCGAACCCGAAACCTCCAAATGATCCAGATCTTTCTCTCCCACCCGGAGATTGACGTCAATCAGAAAACGTGGACCGGATACCAGGCATTAGACATGCTGAGCCCAAAGCAACGGCGGTATCTCTCAGACTACTACCCAGCCCTTGGGAGGATCATACATTCACGAGTCACCGACAAGCCCTGGACGGCCACTGTGGGGGGACATCAGAGGATCATTCGGCTTCTGCTCGAGAAGGGTGCAGTGTTTTCCTCAGCCGATTGCTTCATTCATCTGGTCCGACGCCCGGACGGGCCGGACCTTCTCAGATTGACAATCCGAAATGGCCTGTACAAGGATGGCCGCACTACGGACTGGCACACGCTGTATAAGCATATCTCGTGCTGTATTCAAAAGCTCTCGGTGAACATTTTGGATGTCATAGTGCAAGAAATCCCGGAGGTGCTGTGGATGCCCGGGCTCGGATTGATGCAGGATGCACTTGGACAAACCTCGTCCCCGTACTGTAAACACGCATCCCACAAATTCGCCGCGTACATGATACGAAAGGGATTCTGCCTCAAGCTGGGTTATCATTGGGACAGAAACGAATACCCTGAGTTGGCGTTTGTTCTTGGTAAACTGGAACCGAATCCTAAATTCTATGGCTCGAAAGTCCTGCCCCGGAACGTCTGGAGGAAATGGGCCTCGCTTGCTGAGCTGCTGCTAGACCGGCCTGAGTTGCAGAAAGATGGCTTTGAGGCATGGAGGGACCCGGACTTGATTCTAAGAAGCCCACTTCGGGAGGCTCTGGTTGCCAGAAACTGGGACGAGATCCGAGCTTTACTCAAGGCAGGCCCTAATCCTTGAAGCTGCCAGCCGGGGTTTCTTTGATGGCTGGCGTTTTCTACCTGCCAAGACTATTGTAGAGAGACAGTTCTTACTATCTGTATCACTTTTCAGAGATTCTAATTTATCATTGTAATATTCTTTCCCTGTCTATGTTTTGCACTCAACTACTGTAAGAATATGAAGTCACCTGCCATGGCGTAGTAAGTTCTTCTGTGAAGTTTTATAAGCTCCCAATACTGTCGTCACCCGGTCACCTGATGACCGCCTGAAACACCTCATAGTCTAAGCGATATGTCATCCTCCATCTCCAATAGCACCTTGTCAGTCCTGTCATTTCATTTTCTTCAATTTGAGACATATACTCTGTTGCCTTTTTCTAAGCCTACCTGTGACAAATGCGCTGGCCAATGTCGAAAACTTGTGCCTCGATCTTTTCACCTTGCTTTGCGGCAATATCACAAAACGGAGACAAAACGAAGCAGCAACCTACATGAAGAGATGGTGTATTGCTCTCTAGCCTCTGGTACCGGCAACTTTCTCGAAAAGTGCCTCTATGTTGGCGACCCTTTCAACAAGAAACGGAGACGCGCATCTATATAAAAGACCCCAAGGGTCTACGTCTCGCCGTCATGAAAACCCAACACCACCCCACCGGACCAGCGCTGAACCACAAGCCACGATGACCGGAAAACGTCAGAAGATTCTCGAGTTTTTCGAACGACACCACGGCCGACGCCTCAGGAATCAGCTGCTGCGGGTGTTCAAGACGCTCAACATCGGGCTGGCAGCGCTCCCGCCCGAGATCGCCGTGCAGGTCATCCTGTATGCGGATACAGACACGCTCCTCACACTCCGACGCACCTGCAAAGCCTTCCGCGACCTGGTCCAGGAGGAGGTCGTTGCGCGCTGTCGGGAGACGGTCGTCCCTCCGCAGCTGACCTACGACGCGATGATCATCGCCAACCAGCTTGGCAACCGGCGGAGCAGTCGGTATCTGTGGCATGAGAACCCGGTAAGCCAGCCCCTCGCTCGCCTGGTGGCCCAGGGCCGGTACGACGCGGTCCGGTTCTGTCTGGAAGACGCAGGGCTCGATGCTAACCTCTACGACCTCAGTGCCAGACCGTTGCTGCACATCGCCGCCTTCTACGCCCAGGTCCCCGTGGCCCAACTGCTGCTGCAGCGCGGGGCCGACATCTTCGCCACGGCGCGGGTCAACCGCAACACGGCGCTGGACTTCGCGGTGTGCCCTGAGCTCAGCCACGATGAATTCGGGCCGCCTCTGGGCTATGGGATTCGGACCTTTGCGCGGGACGCGATGGTGCGACTGCTTCTCTCCGAAGGGGCCCGCTACGCCACGAACGCCGGGCCCGGGGCCCTGCCCTACCTGTGTAGGATGCCGGATTACATCAACCTGCTTCGCCAAGCGTACGACAACGGCACGTATCTTAGCGATGAGGCGATCGCGCGTCAGCTGCTCCTATGCGATCTGATGCCTGTGCTGGTCCCGCCCGTTGTCGCCGCCTTGCCGGAGGCGCTGGACCCGGTGATCGTGACGGCATCGGGCAGGTCGGCGATCGAAGCGGCCTTGAGCCTGGGGCATATGGAGCTCGCCCTGGCGCTGATCAACTCCGGGTTCCCCTTGAATCTGGGGCTCAACGAAGACCAGTACCAGTACCCAGAGCTCTCGTACCCGTTGGACAACCTGCACCGCAACAACTTCCTCACGCATGTCTGGGACCGACAGGTTGTCATGGCTCTGCTGGCGCGGCCACAGCTCCAAGCGGCCGGGTTCGGACAGTGGATCATCCAGACCGGCCGGCGGGAGCATCTGATCCTCGATGAGCCTCTGAACCACCAGATCCGCACACGCAACTGGCCCATGGTCAACCAGATGTTGCGGATGGGCTGGGGCAATCCCGCGGGCTATGCCGAGGAGCTGCCATGAGTGTGGAACTGGACTTATTCAGACTGCGCTACATTGTGATTACCTGTGGCTTTTGCTTGTCATAATTGGTTAGTTTCAAATTTAGATTTCAACTTAGCTTCTCGAAGAATATTGTTTGAATCTCTCTTCAGCTTCATCTGTAGAGATAAAACCTGATCTTGTCTCCCACAGTATTGTCTTCAACGATGACTATCATGTGAAGTACTGTACTTCTCCGACCAGGCGTCTTCCCTGACGCAACAGGAACCAGAGCATCAACTATTTTCGGCATTTCATTTGTGAATAGAGACAAGATCAATCAAGTCGACGGTAGGAATCAACCGGAATGACATCATGTCCCAGAGAAGGGGAGGTCTAGGGCAAGCTGTCAGGGTTGGTGGGTCACGGGAGCTCCATCTGGCGCGGGCGTCATCCCATCTTGTCCCGTCTTGCCAAGTCAAAACAAGGAATTCACTTCCACTCCTCCACCACCAATGAGAATCCTAACGTGTCTTTTTCCTGGCCCCATCCATTGCCTTTGAGATCGGCATCTGTATATATGACCATGAGAAGGAGGTCTCATTCATTATCCCTGGAATTTATCATTGATTATATCGCCATGAAACCTCTTTTTTGATTCCATAGGACTCTCCTGGAGTCACTCCTAGCCAGAACGCGGCCGTGGCCTGCTTACTACCAAGACAAAGCAATCATGCCGGATAGCTCGTCAAGCCCTCACACGCAGCAGAAGAGGTCGCTTGGAGAGCGGCTTCGAAGCCCATTCTATCTGAGACCGGCCGACGACGATGAACCGCAAAACTGGTGGATAGCATCGACAGCAATCCCGCTCATAGCTGCCACAACCGCTCCCTTGGCGAATGTCATGTCCATCGTGGCGCTAGTGTCATCATGGAAGGTGACAGTTCTGAGCCAGACCGATTCGTTCGGGCAACCCATCCAGAAGTCCTTGGCAGACCCACGATGGTAAGTCATCTGTAACCTTCCGACTCACAGCGTCTAGCCCTAACCTGACTAGGTGCATAGCTCTCAATGCGACGTCGCTGGCATGCGGCTTGGTGGGTAACTTGTTCCTCCTGTTCAACTTCACCCGGACAGTGCGGTACATCATTGCGTTGCCTGTATCGATCATCCTCTGGTTTCTCTCAACCTCCATCTTGATCGGTATCACAGCCGCGATGCATGTCTATTCTCCTCCCGTACCTCCCAATGAGACGTACTCGCAGGCATACTGGAGTGCCGTGATCGCCGCAGTCCTGTACTTCATCCTCGGTGTGATACTACTGATCAACATGCTCGGATATGTTCTCGGACACTATCCGCAGTATTTCGCATTGACCGACGGCCAGCGCACGCTCATTCTGCAGACGACGGCTTTTGTGGTGTGGCTCATAATCGGGGCCGCGATTTTCAGCAATGTGATCGGCATCTCCTTCGCAGATGCGCTATACTTCTCGGACGTCACCATCCTCACGCTGGGATACGGCGACATCACCCCCACGACTCCGGTGGCAAGGGGTCTCGTCTTTCCGTACGCGGTCATCGGCATGATCATCCTGGGTCTCGTGGTCAACAGTGTCCTGCAGTTCGCGCACGACATCCAGTATAAACAAGTGATACGCAAGCACGTGGAACGCAAACGCCGAGCAACCGTCAGCCGCTCCGTGTCCATCGAGCCCGGGGCGACCTCCCAGCTCGAATACAAACCCCGGCGCTCCGGCCGGCCGGTCCGCACCACGATCGACGCCTTCGCCTTGATGGGTCGCCCGAAGCAGGTCGTCATGAAGGAGGAGAAAGACCGATTCGACGCGATGCGGGCCATCCAGCGGGAAACGCTCTTCTTCCGCCGATGGTACAACCTCGTGCTGAGCTTGATCATGTTTGGGATTGTCTGGACGATTGGCGCGGTGGCCTTCTGGCAGATGGAGAACATCACATACTTCCAAGCGCTCTACTTCGGCTTCTGCTCGCTCCTGACGATCGGGTACGGCGACATCACCCCGTCGACCAACGCCGCCAAACCCTTCTTCATCGTCTGGTCCCTCGTCGCCGTGCCCACCATGACCACGCTCATCTCCGAGATGAGCGACACCATCGTCGCGGGCTTCAAGCACGCCACGGACGTCGCGGCCGACTGGACCGTCCTCCCGCAATCCGGCCGCTACGCCAAGTTCGTCCGCAAGATCCCGCCGCTGTACACGGCCCTCAAGCACCGCGAAGAGCACAAGCGCGTCGCCGAGGGCTTCCCCATCGGGCCCGCCCCGGACGACGGGGGGGACCCGGAAATCGGCGCCAAGCGGGCCAGCGACTTGTCCCCGAGCACCAGCCCTCAGGACGGCGGCACCAAGCCCAAGGCAGAAACCATCGATCAGCTCGCGACCGAACCGGGCCCCGCAGATGCCGACGAAGGCCCCGTCTCCAACATCCGACTGGCGCAGAAGCTGGCGCTCGCGATCCAGCGCACGACGCGGGACGCCCTGAACGCGGAGCCGAAGCAGTACACGTACGAGGAATGGGTCGAGTTCACGCGGCTGATCCGGGCGACGGACCCGACGTCGAGCGTCGAGCTGCGCGAGGACGAGTACGGCGTGCTGAACTGGGACTGGATCGGCGAGACGAGCCCCATGCTGGCCAGCCAGACGGAGCCCGAGTGGGTGCTGCACCGGCTCTGCGAGAGCATGATCCGGTGTCTGGACGCGACGGCCAAGACCCGCGAGCGCGAGGAAGACGAGCCGACGCTGCGGAAGGAGCGCGCGATCAAGTTCGCGGATGGTTGATTTGGGGGTGGCTTTTTATCTTTAATGTACCTTTTCGGTATCTTTCCTGGTGCCCGTTATTCTCCTGCGTTGGTCCTGACCCCTGGACTCTCTGCATATATTCGATTCTACTGTATTCATATATTCGACTGATTTATCAATTGGACATAAGTTATTAATCAACGACCTCGACGGTGTATTGAACTTCCCCCCTTCCATTTTCTGACCATACCATACAAATCAATCGTATTTCACGGACTGTACAGTACTGTACCCTCGAACTTCAAACTCGTCATCCATCTCAACCCCAGATCCACAATCAACACTCAACAACCAAAGACCGAGAACACCGAGCATGCCGAGCATTTCTCTCCAGTCCTACAAAGCCACCCACCCAACCCAAGAACTTAACTACCAACCAACCCCTCTCTTACCCCGCCTCCACCTCCACCTCCCCCTCCACCTCCAGAACTCACCCTCCCCGTCACCCCGGACCCCGGACCGAACCCCGCATCCCGCATCCCGTATCCTGGTGGCACTGTGCTGTGCTGTGCTGTGCTGTGACGCTGTCTCACCTGCGAGGCGAGGCGAGGCGGGGTAAGTAACCCACCCACCTACCTACCTATAGGCTCGAGCTGACAAGCTGTCCAACAGATCATCAACCGCACGGGACAAGACAATATTTTCCGCTCCAGCTACAATAACCCAACCCAGCCATCTACCCACCTCCCCTCCCACTCTCATTCTCCGTTTTTTAAACAGTCGTCGCTGGACTTCTCCCGCATCCCCAGGTTCATTTTTGACTCTCCAGGGAAGCGATACATGGGATATACGATTGAGCTTGATACAGTTTACAGCCTGTACTCCACCCTGTACTTATCAACCATTAACCACCTCCAAAGATAAAGACAAGGACCACCAATCCTCCGCTCCAATACAACGCTCCTAAACCGTACTACCCTACCGCAAACACAAAAAAATGCCCCGTCTAGACGGCAAAGTCGCCATCGTAACCGGTACGTTCTCGTTCCCCCCATCCCCTACCCAACACCCAACACACACCCAACCCCAAACCAACTAACGCACCCCACGCAAAGGAGGAAGTTCCGGCTTCGGCGCGGCGATCGTGCGCCGCTTCCACCAAGAAGGCGCCCGGGTGATCATCGCGGACATCAATGCCGCGGCCGGGGCGGAGCTGGCAGCCACGGTGCCGACGGCGCTGCATTTCGAGCGGGTCGACGTGACGGTCGCGGCGGACTGGGCGCGGGCGGTGGCGGTGGCAGTCGAGAAATTCGGACGCGTGGATGTCTTGGTCAATAATGCGGGGACGACGTATCGGAATAAGGTATCCCCTTTGCTGTATTCGAAGAACAGGGAGGGGACGGGGTCATGCTGACAAGACTGCCAAACACAGCCAACGGTCGAGGTCACCGAGGCGGAGTGGGAGCGGGTTTTCACTGTCAACGTGAAGAGTATCTTTCTCGGGAGCCAGGTGTTTGTGAAGCGGCTGCTGGAGCAAGGGGGCGGGGGATCGATGATCAATATCTCGTCGACCGGGGCGACGAGGCCGCGGCCCGGGTTGGTGTGGTATAATGCGTCCAAGGGGGCGGTTTCGAATGTGAGTGTCCACAACCCCGTGGCTTTTGAGGAGAGTGGCGTCGATGGGTGGTGGCGGATGCTTGAAGGCACTGCTGATACTCCGGATCAATTGACGACAGGCAACCAAAGGTCTCGCGGCCGAGTATGGTCCGCACAATATCCGGGTCAACACCGTCTCGCCGTTGCTGTCGGGGACCGGATTGTTCTCCTTGTTCACCGGCATGGACGATACGCCCGAGAACCGGGACAAGTTCATCGGGAATGTGCCCCTGGGACGGCTGACGGAGGTGGACGACGTCGCCAACATGTGCGTGTATCTCGCGAGTGACGAGGGGAGCTTCGTCAATGGGGCGGAGATGATAATCGACGGAGGCAAGTGTATCTGAAGTTTTCCGGCGACGCGCGGGCTGGGGAGTGACTCGATCGAGCGCTCAAATCGTTAGTGAATTTGGTGGAGTACCAGCGCTCAATACCGAGCCCCCAGACAAACATTGTCATGCAAACCAATAAGATTGTTCATCCTGTCCACGAAGGCTCAAAAACAGAGAGATCCTCTTCCAGTAGCCCCATCATATGCTGATTGCCCGAGAACCAATTCCCCAGTTGACTAGTCGGTGGCATAGGAGCTTCAGTGTAGGGCCCCTCATTCCCAGACCTCATGACCCCGGATACAGCCCCGGCTCCCGCCGTGGAAGGCGCCGACGTCCACACGGCCCCGCCCTCTTGATTCGATGCAGGTGCAAGACCCAGCGCAGTTAGATAGGTATCGAACTCCTGCCCAACAGACACAAGGTTTTGATCCTCTCGTGCCTGCGCCTGTGCTTTGGCCTCAATGTACAGCCTCGCGACATTACTGAGCACCTGGCACAGGCGGTATAGCTTAGCGATAGCCTCCGAAAGAAAACAGTTCGGCTGCACGCAGAGCACAAACTCCTCCAGACGGTTCAGGTCCTCCCACGAGGACGTCGCTATTGTGTGGCAGAATAGCACCACAAACGGCACGAAGGGAGCGAAGAGAACCGTCCTGCAGGAACCTCTATGAGTATCTACGCAAAAAAACCTTGCTGGAAGCCAACGTACCAGTGGAGATAAGACGTTTTGAAATTCTCAGTCATTCCCTTGACCTCGATCATGGTCTCTTTCAGTAGTTCGAGTGCCTCCCGAGCCGTCGTGATGCATTCTTTGACGAATGTGCTTTGCGAGTCTCGCGATGGAGGAATCGCTCGATATATTAGGGTCATCACCGACTTTCGGGCAATCTTGTCCGAAATCATGTAGATCTCGTCCATGTGGGATAGCTTCTCAGTGTTCATGATGTGCTGTGATGGATCAGCCGTCTGCTCTGGCCCGCCGGAAGGTGGCACAACACATACATCAAATGGTGCATCAATAGTCTCCATCACTTGAGCAGCCAGCTGACGGGCATGCTCGGCTCTCTCGTTCTCCGGCTGCGACAATGCCGCGGGGCTGTATAATAGCTCGTACACTTGGCCTTGGATGGTGGCGAATTTAATCCATATCTGGAAAACGCTATTCCAGGGCTCCTCTGCTCCAATGACGTCGTTCGGCCCCGGCATGGTAATATCATAGTCTTGGATTGTTGACGCCCGCCCAAGGCGTAAAGATATCGCTTTGTCGAGGGCATAAACCGTCCAAAACAATTGGCGTCCTCTGGAAATGTCACTTTCGGGATCGGTTGGTGAAGCTCGATGGTACCCCAAAGTCTGACATAGTCGGGCTGCCGTAGAGGTCAATGTCAGAGCGAACGACGGCTTCGACATCTCGATCGCATAGAGGGCCTACATAGACAGCCATTAGTGTCCGCAACAGTTTGTCAAAAGAGCCCCCATCTAGAAGAGTCCTTACCCCCAACGCAAGAGCTTCGATATATTCCGCTCTGGCCGGCATACAGATACTCAAGTTGGCCAGCGCCGTTTCGATATTGGTTTGACAGAGCCGGAGATACCGCTGGTACTCGTCTCGCGTCTTCGGGTCCTCGACGGAGGAGATGCAGTCACTGATCACATAATAGAGACCTCCGTGGACGACGATGAACGCCGCGTCCGAGAACTCCTCGGTGGCAAAGTAGACCTCCCGACATTTCTCGATGAGTCGCTCGCACGTGAGGAACGGACAGACCCCCTGCAGAATGTTGGGTTTCTCTAGCGCTGGAGATGAGTGATGAGGGTGTATGCTATCGTTGCAGGGATGGACCGGTACCTTTGAACTTCCGGAGAAGCGACAGGACCACCTGCACGGGCGGCATGGCCAGGTCTCGGATCCCGGACCCCAGGATGCTCTTCTGGTTGGGGAAGCGGATCTCGCGGGCCGGCGAGTGCGCCTGGTGGTCCTGCATGCTGACCATCTGCTTCAAGGTCGAAAGCGCCGCCTGGATGGTCGGCGACGACACCTGTAGCGCGCTGCGCGAGACGGCCGTCTCCAGGAACTCGCTGGCGTAGGCGGAGTGCGCGGCGAGAGACGAGTTGCCCTCGAAGGCAGGGGTCGCCTCGGGGTCCTCGACGGGAGCCGGACCACTCGACGCATGGCCGGGGACGGAGGGACTCATGCGGCTGGAGATGGGCGTGGAGTGGTAGTACGGCTCCGGGACACTGCTGGTCGTCGCTGTGTTCGACCGAAGTTGGCGGAGCAGGTCCTCAATGCTCCCCAGGCGCTCCTCGATCAGATCGATCTTCCTTTCACTGGATGTGGGACACAGATCAGATCGGAACGAAAGACATACTCCAGGATGGTCGCACACATACTACTGACTAGAGATCAAGACCCGCTTCCGCGGCTCTTGAGGCTTCTGGCCTGCCCCGGTCGATCGGCAGATAATCTGTGAACTGCGACAGTTGGAGCACGGGGATCGCTTGTCGCAGCGTATCTGATAAGAAGACAGACACAGACAAGCAAGTCAGTGAGCCGACGCAAGGATATCAGGAAAGCGAGAAGCTGCATAGAGTTATGGCTAGACAGTTGGTCTCGTACCTTTCGCAAACGACATTGGTCGCACTGCAGGTAGGCAAGTAAAGTAAGCATGTGACCTGGTAACTAGCACGCAGCCGCAGCCGCAGCAACATCAACTGATTGACTTACTGCACGTCTGCCAAGTGACTCCTTCCCATCGCTCTCGGGACCCTCGGCCTCCAGATGATCCATAGCGTTGGAGAATGAATGGAGGAGGAATGTCGATAGCGTGCCTGATTGGGATGGGGGGCAGATTGCAGGTTGCTGTCATGGGGGAATTGGCAACTGGAAAGAAACGACATACAACCGTTTCGGAACCCGCGGGTGCCGCCCACTAAAAAAGATAGTGAACTTAACTAACTTAGTCCCTGAAACCTTTGGGTTGGAAAAATAACTATGGGTCTCGACTTCTGTCTTGGATTTAAATTCCCTCGCCTTTGCCCTTTCCTAAGGTTTCCTTCGACCCTGATCGGTGGATTACCTACTCTTTTACCCTGAGCCCCACACAATTGTCCCGTGTATGCTCAATAGGAATTGTGATTGCCTAGGAAACTAGGCATCATCATTAATATTACTCAAGCGAGGAGAAAGCACCATAGGAAGCGGTTAATTGATGAAAAAAATCTAGACCGATCAGCAGCGCTCTCGACATAGTACAGTACACTAGCTGCCGGTGAATTTGTCGCACCATCTATCTGCACATAAACCTCTATGCTAATATTTTTCTTTTCGGTCCATCGTCTATCGTCTATTGGTCGTGGTCACATCATATCTACGTGGAGAGGACCCCAGCATGGTCTCACTTCGTAGGAGTCGCGTGTGCACATCGCGGCCTAGATCAGGCCAGTCGCAGGTCGCCAGAACACTGATTCAGGCGGGAAATAAAGCGCCCGATCTGCCGGATGGCAAATGTCTCGGAACCAGAGAGGCTGTTGCTGCTGCTACTGCTGCCCAACTCCTTGCTTTCTGACACCTGCAGCTCGGGTTCGGAGGCCTCAGGCATCCGGTGGAAAAACCTGTCACATGAGGTAGGTCGCCCTTCACTTCTTGATTCCAATGACGGCCAGGTTGCGGGGACTCTCGTGGTAGTCGAAAACAGGTTCAACCCAGCAATCCTTGACGGAGTCGTGCTCTCGCAGAAACTGCCACCGGTCCACCACGATGATGGCCTCGACCAAGGCAGCACTGAAAGCCATCAAGCTCCATACCACGCTGAGGTTCTTTTTCGCGTACCAGTACTCTTCCACATAGCGGTTCAAATCCTCTTCAGTGAGGTCACCCATTCCAGCTTTCACCTTTTCCCCAAAGTGCGCATCACGGGAAAGCTTAGCCAAGGCAGCGGTAGCATAGGCGGGGAAGGAAACAAAAGCGGATTTGCGTAGAGAGCCCACAATCAAGGGGTTCCCTGCGTCCTCAGGTGCATCTGATTCGCCGTAGAGATCGTCAGGGATCTTGGGTTTTGCGACAACTCCGCGATCCACAAGAACACGCTGGAGAAGGCTTCGATAGAAGTGTCGAGTGAAAAAGTCCTCGCTGTCTTTCCGGCCCCAATTGTAAGGAGCTTGCAAGGACATGGACCGTGCTGTAATGTTCAGCTTGACACCTGTTCCGCTCTCATGCTCGTAATCTTCGAAGCGCTTTGACATAGGAAATCCATGGGGATCGTACGCGACGGCATCCTGCGTCAGGCGGGGATGCATGGATCGGAGGATAGGAAGCTTGTAGGTGGCAGGGCCTAGCCTCTCTGTAACTAAGTTGTAGCAGCAGCCGATCATAGCAATGGCTTTGACCGACGGGTTCAGGGTCAGAGAGCGGACACCGTGGTGCAGTAGGTTGCCACAAGAGTGGAGGGAGATGACCATGACCTTGGCGTCCACCGGCTTCTGGTCTGCCTTGGTACCATTGGTCGCAACTGCACTGTCATCCGTGGTTGTTTCGACAGCAGGCAGAGGAGCCTCGATCACATCTTTGATGATCGGCTCCAGATACCCGTCCTTGATCTCATGTTCGATATAGTCCATCGTGCCTCTCGGCTTGTTGGGATCATCCTCTTCTTCCACGGCCGCCTTGGGCGCGTTCCGATGGGGCTTGAAGCCAATCTCGCCGGGCGCGAGGCTGACGTCACGGAAGACGTTAATCATGGCCAGGTCCTCTTCTTCCCCGTTGGCAGTGGCTGTCGTTGGGTCCTCCTCCTGAGGCCTCTGCTCTGCAATGTTGGACTCCCCTGCATTGGGGCGCGACTCCACCGCTGCAGGCGACTCAGGTTCATCGCACACCTTGCATTTGGCAGCCTTCTTGTTGTACATGTTGACCTTTTTCTTCTCTTTCAGACGAGCATGCACATCCATGCCCTGCGCACCACTGATGAACTGATGCTTCCGCTCGATGGCCACGATGTGCCGGTGGTACGGCGCAGAGGCAAGGGTGCGACCCAGGTAGCTCTGTCCCGACCCGAAGTCCACGATATGTGTGATCGCATCGCCCCGTTGTTCGTCTACCGTTGTGCACAGCTTATCCACGTATTTAGAGAAGTGCGCGACCTCATGGTACTTCTTGACGTTCATCCCTACTGCAATATGTCTCGGGATCACAGGGGTCCCGGGCTGAGACGGAGTAAAATCCCGTCCCAGGCTCAGGCGCCGGATCTGGTGAATGTACTCCAGGAAATCCAGCGGGGGCAGACTACCGCCTCGCCACCCTCTTGCGTCCGCATCCAGTTCGTTACCCGTTCCGGCATGTTGGTCGAAGAGGGGCTGTAGATCGTCGCGAAGGAGCAAGTCTAGAATGTCCTGGACATCATGCTGATCGAAGAAGGCCCGCCAATTTTCCGGTAGCAGGGAGGTATAAAGGTCCGGCTCTCGTGTTAGGAAGTCAAGGATATGCACTCCGCCGCAGAGGTGCCTAAAGATGTCAGAGTTGGTAGCGAACGAAATCAAGGCCTCAACGTAGGCATCCGGATCTGTCCACTCGTCGGCGAGTGGGAGGGGCTTGGAGAAAATCATGCGTTAAGCGCGACTAGGATCGATATGCGGAATGGCATCAGACGGAGGTCGGCAGACCCTGACGAAGTTTGTTGGTTGGAGAAAATCCAATCGAGTAAGACTGTGACTCGACTCGAGAACCAACGTTGGGCGTCGAGGGAGAGAGGAAGGTAGGGAGGTAGGGAGGTGGGGAGGAGGTTGTTGTTGTTGTTGCGAAGCTGACAATCTGTTATCGTCCCAGAAATTTTTCGTGGCCGACCGATAGAGAGTCAAAGAGAGGCGGGGGAGAAGGGGGTTGAGCGAATTGGGTTTAGCCGCGGCCGGCTCCACCGATAAACAATTGTCGATAACTCCGTAGTGTGGAGAATGGAGGATGGAGATGCTCCCACGGCATTTCATCCAATCCACCCACCCACCTATTCATTCATCATTCATTCGTTCATTCATCCTTCCAAACTACCAGTATCGCTGACGTTACAAGCTTGTCTTGCAACTTGAAGACTCGAGATGGTCTCGTTCTCGATACGTGACAGACTTCCTCGCGTGACGATGTCGGATCTTCCCCCTCGGTTCCCCTGGCGCTATTGAAGCCACTATCAGCAACACCGCCGATCCCATGATCAGACGGGCTTGATTATTTCCCCAGGCGTGTCATGCTATTACATCAGAACAGACACTAGTTGGGAACGGATTATTGTGCTACGTGTGTCTTAACATGAAGACCGATAGACCGTGCTGGCAGCCCCTTCTCCTTGTTCGCATTTCGCGTGAAACGTGGTCGATCTTTACTTCTGGCCCTCACTATCGCTCCTGCGATGACCGCACCGGACATGGGACCACGTATTATATAAGTTTCCAAGCTGACCAGTCAGCTTACGGTCGTTCGGCGATTGCATCCTGCACCCTGTCTACTCAGCCTTTTCCGGATGCATCGCTGCAGCCAAGCACACGACTGATAATCTGCCAACGCGTCACACCGTCGACGCTTTGTTTTCCGCTAAACGGCAATTAACCCCCCTTACAGCCTGGGCAAACAGCCTCTTTCCCCCCCCCCCCCACGACGGCCCTGAGTAGTCCTTTTATAAAAAACCCAATGCCACTCCCTCTCGCCTAGATTCGGAAAGGCTTGGATGGTCCAGGTTAGCAGCAAGCAGTTGCTACGGTAAGTCGGGATGATCTTCCGCCGAAAGACCATACGCAGCCAAGCACCCACTCCGCAGGTGCGAGGGAGATCCCCCACGCTGATTCGCCTCGTCAAACAGATGCTATCCCCATCTCTGCGGCGGGGAGCACCTCTTCCCTTCGGCTTTGTAGCCGATGTCCTCTTTCACATCATCATCAGCGGCGAGGTGACCACGATACTCAGTCTCTGCCGGCTGAACAAGGCCACGTATGAGACCATCAAGATCCTTGAGCCGCATATCTGCACCTGGTTCATGCGATGCCACGGCATTGACACCTTCGATCCCATCCTCACCATGAGCCCGTGGACCGGGGAGCAGACCCCGTTGACGATTCACACTCTGGTCCGGTTTCTCCATCGGCATAACATCGCCCGAGACTTATCGCGACATCTTGTGCCCGCCGTATGGGGCCCTTTCTGCGAGGAAGACAACACAGAGATGAATTTCGAGGCAGAACTACGGCTGGCGCAACGGCTGGAACGGGGCTTACACGTTCTGTTTCAGATGGCCGATATCGCTCGGGATACGGAGAGGCTCATGCCGCCGAAGAAGCCCCTGGCGCCAGTGGTCAGCGGGCGGCTGTTTGTTCTGGGAAAGATGCTGGACGAGTACGACGAGCTTCCGCCGCAGAGACGAAAGATGGTGACGTTCGAAGAATACACCAACCATGTGTATACCGTGTTAAAATGGGGCTATGTGGAAGCGGACGTGGGCAGACGCCGGCTGGAATTCCGCGGCTGGCTCGACGAACAGACCGAGATCGACTTCCACGCGGCGCTGCGGATGTTGCGGGAGCTGATGGAACGCATGCTCCTGCGCCACGGCCCGAAGGACTGGCACCGGGACGCACGGAACGAATACAGCGTCATCTCGTGGTTCATCCTGAAGCAGCCCCCACGGTCCCTGGCGAAATTGTTCCTGGACCCTCAGAACGAATGCTGCGAACTGGAGGTGAAGGGCGCGGACTGCGGCGCAGCCAGGAAGTGCCATTTCTCCGACCCGCTGGACAACTACTGGAAGGCCTGGAAGAACGTCCCCGACCTCGGCTGTCAGGACTGTGACTGCAAGCGACGCGTGCGCAGCTGGAGCGTGAAACCGGCCCTGATCGATGCCCGCGGACGGGAGTTCAACCGCTGCGCGGAGCGATACCTGAGGGAGATGTGGGGCCAGCGACACGTCGGCCTCCATCGTGCTTTTACATTGGGGGTGTTCAGTGCGGTAATAGGGTAGCAGGAGTTGACATGTTTGGTATGATTTGTGCGATAGACCTGGTGTCAGGTAGCAAGAATGCCACTGTGATGAGTACTACAGCGTGCCAGAGACACGCATAGCATTTTATCTACACATCCATCCCTTCGTTTTGCTTCACTCATACAATCCCTCCAGCTACCCACCCTGGACCCTGCAGCATAGAATATCCAATCAAGGCCCAGCCGTGCTCGCACAGAGTACCCCACAACTTCTGCGCGTGGAAACCTAAAGCCACCTCAGGCTTCTTTCCTGCACGGTGATCTCCCACCCACCCTCCCCTAGAATTCCGTGCCATGCATGGCATAGCACTTACCCCGCCGCCACTAGCAAATAGAACCCTAAGCCCATATTCATAACCACGAAGAAGTCAATTCCAGCCATGAACCAGCTACCCCACAAGGGTCCAGATGCCACTACCCCTGGGGTTAGGTCGCTCTAACGATTAGGCCTCATTCTAGTGACCAGTGAAAGCAACGGTTCAGCTCGAGAGATTGAGGAGGGAATAGACTGCTCCCGGATTAGAGGGGGGGATCGAATCTCGAACCGATCACTGGGACTCAGATCTTTCCCCGTTGATGGATTCATCTGCCGTCGTTGAGGTTGGAGGATTACGGCCTCAACCTTGGGAGTGGGGTTGGCTCGCTCGGCTCCAAGGCCAAGGTGAACCCTCGCGGTTGGTGTGAGGCATGATGCTCAGCCCCTCGAGCCTGTAATTGTGCTTGGACCAAGCACGGCATCGGGAGTAGTAAGTCCAGTCTGATAAAATGAGCTATTTCTTTCTCGAATTGACTTCGTCAGGACTCGCAAGTACTTTAGGTAGGTAGGTAGGTGATACCGCTGTCGGAACTTCGCACGCATCCGCCACTCCCGCAGAACAAACCCGGCGTAGCAAAGCTCCAACATCCCACAAAAAGCCACGCAGGCAGAGGCAAAAAGGGTCTAAGCATCACCATCTAACCCCTCTCCAGCTCTCAGTCAAACATACGAAACGAACCCAGGAGAATCATTCGGCGGGAGCGATATCCGCCGCCCATTTAAACTTCCTCTTCCTCCGCTCACGCCTCCAAACCCTTAGTCCGGTAACCCGTGATTTTTATCTAGAGCGGGCAAACAAACAAACCCACCTGCAGTACGCAGTATGGCCAGGTCCAAGGAGCACTCTTCGTAATGGAAACCGTGGTTCAGATCTTGAATGACGGTGACCAGCCCGATCTCTCGGGTGGAGGAACCGATGGATCGACGGGGAGGCTCGTATTTATATAGGTTCCCTCTACCACGATTCTGGCACCGATTCCACCCACGATGGGATTCGTGTCGATCTGCAGCTGGGGGTGGTTCCTGGGATCGATGGGGGCTAGTAAGGGAAGAAAGAGGATTTGGGCCATGGGTGCCGGGTTGAGCAGATGACTTGCTGGACTTTTTTGCTGGCCTGGGGTTTGGGTCCCATGGGCTTGGGCTGGAAGTCGGTTCGTATTGATTTTGAGAGGAGATGGAGGAGGATGGGTAGAGGGTGAGGGGATTTGCTCTTGGGTTGGTGGGTTGTGTATAAGAAGGGTGTGGATCTCTCAGACATTTCCTCGCTCATCACAGCTTGAAGAATGAGTCCAAGATAACTAACTACATCACACTAACTTACATCTGACAAACCATCTTCCATCGCTCGACTGTTGCACAACATGCAGCTCAAGACCATCTTCGGCGTGCTCGCCCTCGCCAGCATGGGGCTGACCTCCCCGACCCCGAACCCAGACGTCGAGGGTTTCGAGGAACGGGACCTCGAAGAGCGTCAGCTCGGTCAGACCTACAAGTACTGCTGCACAGGCAAGATTGATACCAAGGACTGGGTCATCAAAGTCCTATGGTTTGAGATCAAGGTTGCCGGGGTGGGAACTGGCTGCGTGAAATCCAGCTCTTGTTCCAAGATTACGTGCTACAGCAACTTCCCTCTTGATGTAAGATCCTCTCTTCTACTCTATATCCACACAGTGGCAAAGGAGGTCTGTGCTAATGGTTGGTGGAAACAACAGAAAAACAAACAGGTGAACCCCCTGCCGGGCATCTCCGTACCTAGCCTCTTGCCGAGAGATAGATATCCCTACTGCTCAATAGCCCGCATCATTACGGAGGAACTAACTTGGAATGGAGCAGATCGTCTGCAACTATTTCGGTTGAGTGTTTTCGGCGGAGAAGTGCAGCTGTGCAGTGGTGCTGTTGTGGGCTGGTCCGCAATCGTAATGGTTTATTCTTCAATGCTGCGACGACTGATAACAGGATTTATGGTGTATGATGCAACGCTCTTGAGAGTTTTGGGGGGGTGGGAAAAGTCTGTGACTTACCAGTTTCTACTTCATTTTGTATAAAACCTATGTTTAGCAATTTTCAGCCATCAGCTGGTTCTATCTCTCCTTCTCTTGTCAGAGACTTTCGGTTTCTCAATTGTAGTCGTCATGTTGTAAGGTTGATGTTGATTTGTAGTATGATTAAAAAGTTTCTGGTGTCGAGATTAGTTCTCTACACTTGACCAGCTAAGTGGGCCCTTTAGTGTATAACTGTGGTTATCGTGCTGTATAAGTTGATTCGCAGTATGAATTCAGTTTCGTCTGGTGTGAATTGGTTTCTCTCTACACTCTACTCTCTGTACACATTTCTAGCCAAGTCATAATTCTATTGGTCATTAATCTAGCATATTAATATATCCTTCCCCTAAACAACTACCCCCGATCCTCCCCAATCCAACCATCTAGCAATAAGTGGCATTGCTCTTGATAGGCCCGATGACCCCCTCATCCAACAACAGCTCGTAACTCCAGTAGTCCTGCTGGGTGCCCTGCCCGTCGACCTTGGCGGTGGACTTGTGCTTGATGTTCCAGAAGCTGCCGCCCTGGACATAGTAGGACCAGGCGTAGCGCTGGGTCTCGAAGAGGGTGCGGCGGTTGGCGTAGGTGTTGCTGTAGAGGGTCTGGAGGGCCCACTCGCCCACGAAGACGGGGAACTTGCCGTCGCCGCCCAGCACGCTGGCCTGGCCGCAGATGGCGCCCTGCGCCCACTGCGAGTACACGCCGGAGGCGGCGAAGTAGTAGACGTGGGTGTCGAAGACCAGGTTGGCGGCCGCGTCGAAGTGGCCGGACCAGTGCTCCTCGCCCAGGAAGCAGTCCTGGAGCATGACGGGGACGGCCGGCACGGCGCTGGCCGCGATCCGCTCCAGCACCCCCTTCGTGTACTGCACGATCCACGCGGTGCCGGCGTCCGTGAGCGTCTCCGGGCTGGCGAAGCCCGCCGGGTTGTCCGAGGCCTCGTTGAGCGGGGCCAGCGTGAACGCCCATGCGTTCGTGCCCGTGCTGGCGATGAAGTCCACCACTGCGCTGACCGCGCTGTAGCTGTACTGCAGGTTCGTCGTGTTGAAGAACCACCCGTCGTGCCCCGCGGCTTCGCCGATGTCCAGGCTGTTCACGCCCCCGGGGAGCGAGTGCAGGCCGATGATCACCCGCATGTGGTATTTCTCGATCGCGTAGGTCGCGATGTGCCGGAGGTAGGTCTGCTGGTTGCCGTGGTAGAGCTGCGAGCCGGGGACCTGAACCCAGGCCGCGTAGGTGGTCGGGATGCGGAGGGTGTTGACGCCTTTTGTCAGTGGGTTAGTATTGGTTGAGGTGTAGGAGCGGGAGTCGGAGATGAAAGCAAAGGGGAAAAAACGTACCGACTGCGGCGACGCGGTCAATGTCGTCGGTGGTGATGTAGGTGGCATAGCGCTCCTCGAGGACAGGCCCGCACTGCGAGCCCAGGGTCTTGCAGAAGGTCCATTCGTCGGTCGCGTTGGGAGCGTACGAGTCCCACCACACCTGATCGAAGACCTGTTCCTGCTCCAGCCAGCCGCCCAGGTTCACGCCGTTGGCCTTGAACTTCCTCCAGTCGGTGAACTCGCCCGCAGCTTGGGTGGCTGTGATCGAGGCCAGCGTCGTGGTGTAGGTCCGGGTCGCGGTGGTGGAGACGCCGCGGATGGTCGTCGTCTTGGTGCCAACCAGAGTGTTGGAGGTCGAGGCTGTGTAGAGCGCGGTGTTGACTCCCGAGCCAACGGCAGAACCGCCGGCGACAGGGGCAAGGCTCTTGGAGCCGGTTACTTGAGGATGACTGGAGGGAGTTAGCAGTGCCGATGTAGAGGAGTGAGTGGACTTACATGAGGCGGGTGTTGGTGGTCTTAGGGTTGATCTTGGTCACGACAGCCGGAGATCCATTGTTGGAGGAGCCAGCACCGGAGCCGGAGCCAGAGGAGCCAGAGGAGCCAGAGGAGCCAGATGAGCCAGAGGAGCCAGAGCCAGCAACAACTCCAGACGATCCAGAGCCGGAAGAAGAGCCAGAAGAGCCGGAGCCGGAGTTGGAGGATCCAGAGCCAGCAATAACTCCAGAGGAGCCCGAGCTGGAAGATCCGGACGAGCCAGAAGAGCCAGAGTTAGAAGAGCCAGAGCCAGAAGAGCCAGAGTTAGAAGAGCCAGAGCTGGAAGAGCCAGAGCCAGAACCAGCAGTAGCCTCGCCAGCAGCAGCAGTAATGGTAGCCGTGGAAATCGTCTTGGTGACAGTAGAAGTAGAAGTGGCCATCACCGTAGTGTGCAGGTGAGTGGGCGCATTCGTAGCCTCGATGAGAATGGTGTTGTCAACGGTGATGATAGCATCCTCCTCGAGCTGAACATCAACCACAACAGGGTATTCGATAATGTTCAAGGAGAGGTGCAAGACCTCGCCGGTGAACTCGACATCCGAGCAGGTATCGCGAGCCCGCAGAGCAGTGTCCTTGGGCTTGATAGCCGCAGCACTGGCCACGCCCAGGGACGCGACGGTCGCTGCAAGAGGAGCGAAACGCATACTATTCTATTGAAAGAATGACTGTATGTAAAGAACGACAGTGAAAAAGAAAATCAGAAAGAGTGACAGTAATGGGCCCTGTTTGGCCGGAGCGAGCGTCTAAACGAGTGTACGCGAAGCTTGGTTCTCCCCGGAGATGGGATCGGGACTGCTTTTATACTTGACGGAGACCTTCCAAAAAGATGGTGCAGTAGGGGTCTGCATTGTGCAAGCATTTCCCGTGGTCGATTGCCCTGCAGACCACCACGTGGGAAATCCCTGTACTGCCCAGGTCTCGACCTCTTGGCAGGCACCATTGCTGGTAGGATCCGCTTCCAAGGTCAGAAAGGGGAAATATCAGGTAACAGTATCCGACGTATCGCGAGGGAATCAGGGCTGGTTATGACGTTGGAATCGGCTTGCTCGGATATCCCGAGCTGAAGAAACCTGAAGAACCGGGTCGGGTTAAGCTTCTTTGAGACTAGCTTCAGGTTTGGTTCAGGGACAAAAACCCTTGGGTCTGGGAATTGGGATTGCTGATCTCTGCTGGATCGGAGGCTCTCGAACCTAGTGAATGTGTATCTGGTATGATTTCACCTTCAAAATTGCACACATCGTTCTGTTCAAGGTCAGTATCCTGTAGGGTTATCCGACCATGCCGCCAGCAAAAGCAAGTGCAAAAGTCTAAGCACACCCTGAACAGTCAGAGTTCAATTGACATTTACCGTCGATTGATTTGCCGACAGCTCTAGTCTAGGGCTCGGGCTAAAAGTGGCTATTGAACGAGCGGGGCGCCCACCCACCGCATGTCGTTGGCTGAACCGAAGTAAGCCTGGCCCGGTTCCTTGGACCATCTCAGACAACATGGGACTAGAAAATTCCTCGTTGAGTCCGTGACACCCTTATGGTTGTTGTCGACGAAAGGGACTATTTGAACGAGCAGGACGCCATTGGCCATTCACTCGACTCTACTGCTCTTAGGGCCTACTCTCCGGAAGTCCCGGATACAGTCTGCAGCAGCCAGCCCTCTCCAGGCACATCACACCGTATCCCATACCCACTTATCAGCGTGAGGCCCTTCTCCAAAGACCAATCCGACAGATCCCGTAATTCATACCGATGATCACAGCGAATGGACAACACTCAGACTAGTTACTGAGTTATTAATACCACAAGCAGGTGGTTCGCCACACTAACCCCCTGCAATGCATCTCCACAACAGTGCCACCTAGTCAGTAGTTAGGCGAGGAGCACGAGATCCCTGATTAGCTTCAGCTTTGCATCGCCCGCGAACCACGATCGGGTGGATATCTTTCAATCGTACAATGCCTCGTTCTCTCGCGTGCGGCAGTCACACGATTTCCATCTCGGAATTCTGAAGCGAAGAGATCCGATCAATAGTTCGTGTTGCTGTCGCGGCCTTTTCGGCAAGCCCGGGTCTATCCCTGTCGTACTAGTACGAGTTCCAGTGGGGTTGAGTTCTGTTCTTAGGTTGATATACAGCTCCAATCGCTGTTCGGGTGTTGTTTCCCCCCTTTTTCTTTATCCCACTAAATGTGGTGGACCGAAAAAAGAGGAGGAGCTGAGGGCCGAGTCTTTGGGGAGAGGGTGGCAATCCATAAATCTCATGAATGGTCTGTTTACAGTCCAGTGTTCACGAATAAGCCTATGACTGTAGTACGTAGTCGAAATTGGGGAGAATTGCTTTCCAACACGGCTGCTTCATGCAGGAGGTGGAAAGCTTGATGTCGTGGGTTGGGTCGAGGCTTCGGAATGTATTCAGCAACTCCTAATTCTCATAAGCTAAGTTGCCTCCTGCGTTAAGCTAAGCTATGGACTAAGATCTTGGGTACAGGTTGCAGAAACCGATTGGAGTCAAACGGGCTGGTATTAATATCAGTGGACTTGTGGTAGGTGACGAAGGCCTAACCGGCGGGTGACTCGCCCCCACAAAGCGCCCTTGGTGGACCCAGCTGGACTTTCAACTCGAATGATCGAGTCGAGCAAGCACTTTGAGTAAAGATTTCCCGATATCTCTCTGAGCAACCTTAGAATAACGCAGCGAGGCCTCTCCAAGCATCTTACTAAGCAAGCACCTTTATCATATATACAGTACACTCTTAGCCACCTGTTTTCACGTCATTTTCTATACAAACATATACCTACTCCCTGCCGCCACCCGGCTAGGCGCAACCTTGCGAAGGTGGAAGGACAACTAGGTAGACATACCGAAATGGCCAATAGAGGTTCCAACTCAAAGCCTCGAGGAAGCTCTTTAGTGAGATTAACAGGCTCCTACCAGTAATCAAGCCTCTCACTGCAAGAGAGAAGGTATGAGGATATAAAAAGTTTCTGCTTCTAAAACCACTTCGCAACCGCTCCGAGGAGTTCCTCTCATTGCAGGGCACAAGCAGTAGATTACAATGATAGTGATTTTGGCGGTCAAGACATGCCTGATCTTGATGATGTTCCTAGAAACACATTTAAGGGTAGTACAATGTACACCCTGGGCATGCAGTTACTGCAGCCCGGCGCTTCGGAGCGGGTTACAAACGAGGGTGTCTTATCGTCACTCATTAACTACTTACAGTAAACCCGCACGCGCCCGTCAATATAGATTCGGAATCTCAGTCGCTCTTTTTGAGTGCCAGGACTGTAGCCTCAGAATATGGCCATCGCGTTCGGTGGGGACGACACTCCACCGGGCATATTCAGAGGCACAGATGTGACGAAGAACGTCCAACGCTGAAGATCCTCGCATGTACGTGCCAACGCCTCCAAGTCGAAAAGCTCGCCTGTAGTGAATCAGTATCGATACTAGAGTATGTACATGGGAACTTGAGACCCACCAATGGGCATGCCCCATCCTGCAAGGACGTACTCATGGAGAAACAGATCAGGAGATTGAGGTGGATAAACCTGTCAGATGTCAGAAAAATAACCACGTGAAGCCCTGGTGGGGATCTGGTATGTCCTCTCACCTCCCAGCTGATAGCATCGCTCGCAATGGCTGCAAAACCCGTATCCCAGAGCCAACGAAGCACGTCGATAGTAGCCTCCATCCCTGCGTGTTGGGGCTTCGGATTCTCGGAGTATCGCTGCTTCTGCGTGTGTGTCATGACGGTGTCCCATTCCTTGGTGACTCCTATGCGGATGAAGAGAATGTCACCTTTCTGGAATGCGACGTTGGATTCTTTTGCAACCTGTAGGATATCGGATAGTCTGATCTGATGGGTCGAGAACGTGCTATATTGTATACCACGCTTCTCGGCCCACGTCGCGTAGTCGATAAGTACCCCGCGACCTGTCAGGGGAGACTTAGTACATCCGGAGCGAATCAAGTTATATGTTAGGTTGACTCATGGCCGCGATACCTACCGGCTAAGCCCTCCCGTGCCCAGTGCTGTATACCAATTCGATCATTTGTCCGATCATTGATCTCTTCCACTGTTGTCCCGCCGTAAAAGATGCGCTCGGGTTGACCTGGGACTGGCTGCGAAAAGTGTCGCAACCCATCCCATTGACTGCTTTGTTCTGCGAAATATCAATATCATGGAAGAGAAAGGGGTTTTTATTTTTGTCTCACGTGGGTTCATCGTATAGACATCATCAAAAGCCACGCCACCCAGCAATGGAACAATCCGATGATAACATGGTTGACGGTTTAGATTGGGGTAATCCAGCTTGGTCATTTCCCATGCCATGGTCACCCTCCGCCCTGTCTTGATCTCGGTTGCTGCCGCCTTGGCCACTACTTCCGGTGTCAGAATGGAAAGCTTCCCCAGACCCTCTTCTTTGCTGTCCGGTTCCCCCACCCAGACCTGCTTTGGATTCGGAAGCAGGTCAAATGGTGTATCGAAAAGTGATTGTCTGTCCGTCATGGCTACAGAAGAGACACCCTGCGTAGAGCCTGTTGTTCTTATGCAAGATAGCATAAAGATCGCAAGTCCCTGTTTGTACTTTTCGAAACGACAGGATGTGCACGGGATTGACTTGTAAAGTTGCAGTGTGAGAAATGTTGAGTATGTATGGTCAATATAGTGCGACCTTGCAATGTCAGTTTCCTTCAATGTCACCATAGTGTTGCAGCACGTACTTGAACTGATGTTTTGGTCTCCTTCAAAATGCCAGTCAGAAGAGAAGTCCTCGACATGACAATTCGATTCAAGGTAGAATCGCGCCGATAAGAACGTGGCTTGTGAGACGCAAACTCGTGTAAAAAGTTGGAAGTTGGCAATCTTTCAGTTGGAGGGGACAAACATGCAACAAACACAAACTTTGAGATCGGGGAGTAAAAATGCGGGGGATCAGCACGAGGCAACAGCCATTCTTCCGTCACTGTCAACTTTCTTTTCTTCTGGTCATTCACCTTTGGACAAGAACCGAATTAGCCGGGAATCAGCTTTTCGAGCAAGGGCGCAAACGAGACACATTGAGCTGTCATTATTGCCTAGACTGAGACCTGCATTAAGCAAGGAGTAGTATACTGCTCGTTACATCAAGCGAAGATAGCAAATGTGCCCCTTCAGCCAACGGGTGGATGTCCGTGTGCGATCCTTAGCTGTCGTGCAGAGCGGATTGCATAATTCACTAATTAAGCATTCCTCGGTCGCACCCTTTCTTGAAGCACTGTGTTGAAGCACTGTGGCTGACGGAACCGAGTTACCAGACTCGTCGCCAGACTTTGATTCAGGTTTGATCGCAAACGCTCTCGCGTTCAGTGCTAGACGATCCATCAGCATGGGCACTTTCGGATCGCAGACGAGTACCTACAACAGGCTGGTCACGGCCTTCGTTGCTGTGGGGTCAATGGTAAGACGTCGACTTCTACCCTGCTTTCACCCAGATATACGCTAATTCCACTCAATTCTTTCAGACCTACGGTTATTGCTCCTCAATCATCTCGAGTACCATCGGCCAGCCAGGGTGGTATACCTATTTCCACCTTCCACAAGAGGGCCAGCCTGGATACGCGTCGACCACGACATCAGCCATATCGACTGCCAACGGTGTATACAGCGCTGGGGGTGCAGTTGGATGCCTCCTCATTATGTGGTCATGCGACTTCTTTGGGCGTAAGCGCAACATCTAGCTGGGCGCTTTCCTGGCCATGTTTGGCGGTGCGCTCCAAGGCGGTGCCAACTCTTTAAGGTGCGAGCTGGAGTGTTCCAAACATTCTTGAAATCGGGGAGCTGATGTGTCTCCAGCATGTTCCAGGCAGGGCGTTTTACCTGCGGCCTGGGAATCGGAATCCTGGTGACTGTCTGTCCCATGTACCTGTCCGAAATTTCGAGCGCTTTTCACCGAGGCTGGCTGGTCGGTCACCATGCTATATTCCTAGTCTTCGGGTACATGCTTGCTGGGTGGGTTGGCTATGCGTGTTACTTTGCGCAAGGTCAAACGGATACGTTCAGTTGGAGGTTCCCGCTTTGCCTTCAATGCCTCCCACCTTTGATCCTGCTTCTTGGGTCGCCGTGGGTTCCGCGCTCTCCTCGCTGGTTGATCAGTAAGGGTAAACAAAACGAGGCTCAATCAGTCTTGGAGCGGGTCCGCAAATCCCCTGATGATCTCGACAATCTCGTTGCCAAGGAAGAATACTACCAGACTACTCAACAGATTCATCTGGAGAAAGAACGATTGTCTGCCTATGGTAATGTATGGAAAGCAGTCTTCAAGAAAAGGTCATATCGGAAACGCATGATTATTGGTTTCCTGACACAATGGGGAGCAGAATTTGGTGGGCCTTTGATCATAGTAAGTCACTGGTTCACGGATACCGTTTGACCAGCCGCTCATTTGAATGACAGAATAACTACGCCGTCATTCTATACACTAACCTGGGGATGACAGGCAGCATGCCCTTGCTTCTTAGTGCAGTATGGCTTACCACAGCTGGTAAGATGGTCTATCCATGATCCAGCTGGCGCTGACACCTGAGGCCTAGGAATAATCTATAACCCGTTAGGAGCTTGGCTTCATGACAGAGTAAACTCAGGGCGGAAAATGTATATTGTTGGCTTTGTCGGGATTATTATCACGACATCCTGCCTAGCTGCCATGACAGCACAGTATGCAGGGACCAAGAATCGGGTTGGAAATGGCTTTGGCATTTTTTTCATCTATCTCTATTTGGCTTTCCAGGGGTAAGCAGGCCTTCGACCAGCCCACGATGGGGTACTGACTTTGCGACAGAACATTCTGTGATACCACGATGTACCTCTATGTGTCTGAAATATTCCCCACCGAGATTCGGCCGATTGGCATGGGCTTTTCATTATTTGGACAATTTGCTGGCAAGTAGAAACTCTATGGCGGTTCTTTGCAACGCGGCTAACTGAAGGGTGCAGCTACATTGATACTCCTCGAAACCGCTCCAATGGGCTTTAACAACATTGGGTGGAAGTACTACCTGGTCATTATCTGCTGGTCCGCCTTCTTCATTCCAGGTACGTAGTACTGAGCTTTCAAGATTGGGAAATGGCCTAGTGCACCGGTACTGACAGAATCTCGAGTCATATATTTCTTTTTCCCGGAGACAGCCCGTCTGACCTCCGAAGAAATCGCGAAGAATTTTGGTGAAGAGGTTGCCATCCGCCTCACGGATGCCACGGACGAGGAGAAGGCACAACTCGAACGGGATCTTGCAGCTGGATCTCGCAACTATCAATCATCCAGAACAAAGACAGAAAATGAAACTATTGACAATTCTGTCCTTCATGGAGTCTAATCAGCATGATGCCAGGTAAGTATTTTGACCATCGGTGGAGGGCCTAGTTTTACAACCGGACGGCTAATGGATGTGTAGGTGTTATTCGAGGATGCTTGCAATTAGCTCAATCCCTGTATATATAATAATTATCCAGAATCTTGGGTCAGTGGACGATATGGGTGAGACTGCCGGGTCCATATCTTTCAGGCTTCATTGGCAAACTATCGGTCTTCAGGAGGCGGCTGTGGAGACATTAGTAGATCTAAAAAGGTCTGGACCAATGAGGGAAGGGAAAGCGTGACGACGAATTGGTCGAGCGTCGGGTGGATTTGGGAGTTCAAGCGCACTGGTCAGTGGGACGAACATATGGTTCTGGTTAGGTGGCTTCAGTAAGAGCCTAGAGGTGGCAGGAGCTTTATTGCATCTGTAGATGTGTGGGGTGCAATATGAAGAGATGGATCCCAGATGACCCAGATGACACAGTTGACACTTGACAAAACTAAAAGGTTCAAGTTGAAAGCATCAGACAAAGGAACGCGGGTGATTGACGGGTGGGATTTCATTAAGACCAAACAATTGTTGTCCTCAGGAATCCTTGGAGACCTTAAGTGACCTTCGAAATCCTCAGGCACCAGACCCCGGTTGGGTGTTGGCTCCAATCAGGTGCCCCAGGCCCGCAACTGCCAAACAATGGCCACAACGCTAGTCCCAGATAAGATAAGCGTGGCGGTCAAGCGAGCCAGTCAGCAAGGCAGACTGGACCAGGGCGGCGAAGTGGGCGTCTCAGCCCAGCGTCTGGAAGCTGGAATTGGAGAATGGCACTGGCAGCTTTCACTTCCTCTCTCTCCTCTCTCATTGACACACTCTCCTTCCCTCACTCACTCGCCCCATCTCTCCTCCTCCTCCTCCTCCCTTCCCCCCCGCTGGTTCCCCTTCCCTTCTCTATCTATTATTACTTGGTGTTCTCCTCATTCATTTATTCATTCCTCTATTCTCCCTTCTTTCCTCACCCTCTCTCTACCTACCTACCTCTCTCTCTCTCTCTCTCTCTCTCTCTCTCTACCTCTACTCTATCTTTTGCTTTCTCTCCCTCTCCCTCTACCTTTACATCTTTCGTTCTCCCTTCTCTTCTCTCTTACTCGCGTACCTTCCGTCACTCCAAGCCTCCTTCGCCCCCTCCCCGTCAGCCTTGTCGCTCTACTTCAACCAGATCCCTTTTCACCCTTGGCCTCTTTTCCAAAGGCCTAATTCCCGCCTATCTCTTATACCTCACCTAATTTCTTTTCTTCCATCTGCTAGACTTTTAATTTGCGTGTTCTGCCTGACCTTGCTTTGTGTTCGCCTTCCATCCGACTTGAGCGGGAGAGGTATCTTGCACCGTCTGTCTGCCTGAGGCACCAGAACCATTTTGCTTCCCGATTAGGCGCGCCAGGAAAGCCACGGAAAACGAAACAGAAAAAAAAGCAAAAAAAAAAAAACAGGGCGGCCAAAACACGCGCCGAGAGCCGAAGAAACGAATCAATCACACCCGGCGTTTGAGACTCGTTTCCCTCACTTCATCCTCTCACTTTTCCTTCTCTCTTTCCACCGTCCCAAGTGCGCGGAATCCTTATCAACCCCAGAAAACACAAAAAAGAAAAAAGTGTCAGTGAAGAAAGGGATTAAAATAAAAGGTTAAAGATAAATTTGGAGAAACTGAGAAGAAGCCCGCCCTTAATCATCCATCTATCGATCTCCCCTTGACAAGAACCCAAAAAGTCTTTGCTTGCATCCCTTACTTCCCATCTCGTCACCATCGCATCGCTGTGTTTGTGTTGCGAAGGATTCGGACGGACAGTTCAGGCTTGAGCTTTCTCTTCATTACATCGTTGTGTCGAGCTTTATTTTTTCACGCCTCCTAGGGAGTTGCAGAGCATCTCCCGTCTGTTCACCATCATCGTCGGTCTTCTAATCGCAGACATATCCTTCACCTCCACCGTTGCTTGAGCCGACTACTCTTGCTCCGGTCGCGTCTACCTTCGCCTCTCTCTTGGTCACCCTATTAAGCCACCAGCATTGATCATTCGACGCTGACGCCTGGTTTTTATCTTCTTGTACACCTGATTCCTAATCGCTCTTTGCCGTCTGGTGCCATTCCACCAAGGCGCGACGACTTGCATATCTTCCTGTATCTTGCAGGTAAGCTAGCGTTAAGGCAGTCGCTCACAGCATTCGACTGACTGTTACGAAAGCTCGCATCGGTCTTTGATCCTGAAACTGTGGAGCATTCTTACCATTCGTTGCCCTTCGATCATCCAGTCTCGGTTTATCTGTGCGCCTCGTCATTGCCGAAACCTCTTAATCCTTTAATACGCTAAGGCTACTCTGCGTTGCTGATTCACCAGCACTCCCTTTTCTTCGTCTTTTGCACATATATTATTGTACACTTTCACCATCTACAATCACGAGTATGGACGCTGGCGGTCTTGCTCAAATGAGCTACAACTCTTCTTTCAATAATAGCGGTTCCCTCGGGGTTCCTGGGGCCAGCTTCGGCTCTCGGCGGAAGGGTTCCCATATCAAGCGACTAAGCGTCCCCCCGCCGCACATCGCGACTATTGACGAATCTCAGCCTTCTGCACCCATCCCCACGCCACGTACTAGCCGTTCTCATCTTTTGGCGGGGCTGAGGACCGCACCGAAGTCCGCGACCGTGCCGTCTGCAGTCCAACGCCAGCAGCACCTGGGTTACGAAGGCGATCGGTATGGCAATCCTTCGAATCGCACTACGGAGCGTGTCCCTCAAACCGCTATGGGAACCGGTTTCCCACGCCACTCACTAGCCACAAACCAGAATGTGGACATGAACACGGGTCGTCCTATGTATACTTTGCCGGAGCAGGTGCTCGCACCTCCGGCTATAGACATCGCTGGCGATATGCCAATGGACGATAACCTCTACGCGGAGTTGATGTCGACCAACCTTTTTCTTGCGGCCCAGCAACAGCGCCTGCAACAGCAATTGATTAGTGTGACTGCAGCAGCCCAGCAGTTCCAGGGCATGACCTTGGGTGGACCCATGGCTCAGCAGCAACAGGAATACCCTGCGCTTTCGGTCCCCAGCATGGGCTTCTACCAGCAACAGCTTCAGCAGGGTGTGCAGCCGATCGTGCAGCCGGTGCCAGGTCAGCCCGGTCTCTTCTCGGTCTACAATCCTCTTACCGGCCAGCAAAACTTCATCTACGACAACACTTTCCAGCAGGAAAGCTCTACTACTCCCTACCACGAGGAGGAGCCTTCGTTCCCATCCGTGCAAGTGCCCACTTTCAGAGCAGAGGTTTCTCCTCCCGAGTCTCACCAGTCCCCTGTCAGCATCGGTGAGCCCGTGTCTCCTCCGCGGTCGAGCCCGTCGCCGCCTCTGGATGTTGCTCCTCTGCCCCCGCCTTCAATCAACGCTTTTCGTCGGGGACACAAGAAGAGCTCTTCTTTCAGCCCTGCCCTGAAGCTGCCCATTGACACCATCAAAGCCAACAGCCAGATGGTGGCGCCTGGTCCTAAGACTGCTGCCTTGCCTCAGACTCCTGCGACGGGAACTTTTGGCCCTGGTCAAGCTCGTGCAGGTGAACATCCCACTCGTCAACCTCGCGGCCCTCCTTCTCTGGAAGAGCTGGTTGCGAAGCCCACTTCCAAGTTCGAAGGCAGCAAGAACTTTGCCACGCGTCAGCGACGTCGGGCCGTCCACAACTTGGTGCGCGCCGGCATTGAGCGCCGCGGTGACACCCGCAGCTTCGGCTGCCATAGCAGTGGCGGTACGAACACTCCCGCCAGTGAGAAGGAGTTCACGTTCTCCGATGGAGATGATGCCACTGTGCGTAGTGGTAGTCTTTCCAGCAAGCCCAGCTTGGGTAGCCTCCGCGCAGCTGCCAACGGTGCAATTGGTTCCGAGAGGAAGGAAAGGTCTTCTCGGGAGCGCAGATCGCAGGATAGCCCCTACAACACGACCCCCATCAGTGAGGATGGTGGGTTCTTTGGAGGAAAGTTCGCGGACGTTCGAGCGGATCAGGGCTCTCCTCGAACGGGCTCCCCATCGGTTGCTGCTGTCGTCGCTGGCCAGAAGACGGTAGCTCAGGGTCAGGAACGGCGCAAGACTCCTATGCTTGTGCTGTCCAGCGCTGAGAAGCGTAAGACCCCCACCATCATGTAATGTGAACGCCGTACATAATGTGACTTGAAACGCGCTACGGGATGTGCCAAGCTTGGATGATTTCTTTATTTCTTACTTCTGGGGTGTTTTTGAAGCATGTTGATTCTATTATTTCCTGGTTCCGCAGACAAGATGCTTAATTTTGTGATGTCAATGCAAGGCAGACTTGGTCCTGAGCGATCTTCTGTCTATGTTCCTTTCTCTCTGTGCTTGGACACACGACCGGGCTCTGCGAGATGGTTGGTTAGTCGGTTTGGCTGGCTCAACACCTCACCTCGCAACCCCACATATGAAAAATGTGACTTATGTTATCCTTTTTTTTTTCTCGACCATTCCTTTTCTCCACTTTCTACAACCTGAACAAATTGATGAAGCTCCTCAAGCGGGCTGATTGACACATTAGCAATGCGTTGCCTTTCTATCACGTCTTTTTCCTTGAGCGTGGAATACCCCAAACCCCGGTCTAGACCCCAGGTTCTCTTCTGGGAACTGAACCTCGGGGAGTCGAAGCCCGGCTACATCTGGTTATTTAGCCTTTCTGGCCTAGAAAATCAAATAGTAAGTTAGAGTGTTAGTTACAATAGGACGAGAAGCAGTCACATTCTCAAGCGCGTATGCATCTTTTACACTTTCAAGTCGTATGCTACCGGCTTGAACGATATCGCCTTGGTATGAATGCCGAAACCATGTCCCCTCCCAATCACTACCTATCAACCCTGTTACGAACTAGAATCAACACCAGACTAGCCAGCTTAATGGGGAGGATTTCAACCCAGCGACCCCCTTCGATATAGATATGCTAGAACCATGCATGCAAACTCAATTCCGAGCTAGAGACCACGTAACCTGCTGAAAACAATCAGCCAATGAAAGACCTTGATCTAAGAAGCGAATCCACACACCGTACCGTGCTAGTTCATGTTCATGCTCCTGCCGGAAGTGTCATGAGTACGAAGACCGGCCGCCCGGTTTCAGGGTCTGATTCAAACTGACCTTTCTAGCCTATCGCCGAGCCTATAGCCGAGCCAGCCTGGCAGCCAGCTTACTTGGGTGTTTCGGGATAACGGCTGACGAATGATCATGGATACTCTGCCATAATACTTGGTTTGGTCGAGCAGTATTCGGTACTTCCTCCTCCTCCTCCTCCTCCTCCTTGGGCCCTATCCCTTTCTTTCTTTTGTTGGCAACGTGGTGGGAGGGGGGCATTGATCGAGTCGGTCATACTTGCTTTGTTCGTATGGGTGACATGACCTTTACTGCTTACTTACTTGGTTCGTACCGCAAATCCCTGCTTTGCGTTGCGTGTTCCTGGGCATAGATCCAGGCATCGGGGCGGGATGAGGTTCGATGTTCGTGCGCACTATCTCTATACTGTACACGGTAGTGGTTGGCGATGGTGATTACTGGAATCACAGAGTACGGGGTAGACTAGGTACCTACCTAGTGACCTTCCTTCCTTTCTTCTTACTTGAGTAGTCCACGGGAGGTAGGGAGGGAGAGGTGAAGGAAGGAGAGCGTTGCGCCACCCCCCCCCCCCCCCCCCCCCCCCCCCTCGAGATGGCAGGAGCGATCTTCTCCCGCTGGACGCAGGGATACTTGCATGTTATGTTGGTGGGATGAGAAGCCGCTGGTCTACTTCTAGAGAGTCAGAAGAGGGCATCCCAACGGTATGCAGCTCGTGGCTTCAGTGTCCCGACAGGAGGGAAGATCTTACATCTATAATTAGACTAGGTACGAATACTGATAAGATCTAGGCCGGTTTGGGGATCAAGGTAAACGTCAAGCGCGATTGAGACGAGGTATTACCGTAGTAAAAATCAAGACTAGAGACTGCCGCTCATGTATAATCTCATCATTGCTAAGTACTACCCAGAGTGAATCACAGACACAGACTGTAACAAGAAAAGAAAGGAAAACCAAAGAGTGAGTTTATCGACATGTGCAAGAATCTCAGAAACAGCAGGATAGGAAATCACAGGGCATGGAGAAAAGAGAGGGTGGTCGGAGCCAACACTATATAGATAGGATCAAGCAAGATATCACTCCAAACAGTTCACGCTGAAACAACTCGACAGACTCGCTTCGTGACGGCAATGCTAGACAGGAACACAGAAGAAAAACAAAGCGTACGCTCCACGTATATAGGTGCGAAAGAGCGCGGTATAAATAGGATGGATGTCACGAACTTTGCAAGCTCTTTAGAAACTGAAGAGTCCGCTTCGCTTCTTACCCAATGGGTAAACGACCAAAGCAGCCAAAAATAGACCGACGGTGAAGCCTACTGCCACCTGGATCATGCCATACCCGATGTCCAGAACGATTCCGTGGGACTGGGTGTCATACTCGGGCTTGGTCATGTTCTGGGCCGCATCAACGAAGCCCTGTGTTCCGTTGGACACTGGGGAGTACGGAGACGGCACCGTCGTGATCTGTTCCGCTGCGGCAATACCCGAGATCAGAGAACCGCTGGCTGCGAGGCCCGACGGTACCAACACAAAAATCGCAGGCAGCATCGCGGCTGCTGCAAAGCCATGTCGCAGTCGACTGTAGAGATTCCCCATCACACCGACCACAAACGCTCCCAGAGCATTAGACACTTGGGTGCTGGTGGAGAAACGCTTGGTCCCAAAGTAGGTGGTCACGAACCCCGTAAATGCGATGGCCAGCATCATCGGCATCTGTCGCCACTTCGCTTGGTTGATCACAGCGAGACAGAATGTGAAAAGGATAACGAAGGGAAAGTGCCCCACGTACTCGTTGGTAATGGGACTCGGGGGGCAGGTGTATTCGGAGGAGGCATCGGCGTCGAGAAGACCGTACACCGCAGTGCCGATTGTGATACCGAACCCAAGAAATAAAGAGTATATGATGGCATACACCATGCGGACGGAGCCGGCCACAATGCTGCGGGACTGTAGTTCCAAACTGGCACACAGTACCATATAGCCTGGTAAAATCAACGCAATTGATGACTGGGCCAGAGCCGAGAAACAGAACAGTCGCCCATCTCCATGGCGAATGCTGCCAAAAGCCCGTGCCAGAAAGGAAGTCAGAACAGCCGCTGATATCTCGAAGACGTTTTGATAGAGGTTTGATCGTGGAGATAGCACAAGTTGCAGGGTCCCCAAGAGGCATCCAAGCAGAAACGCGATCGGCATGTCGATGGGTCGAGCACTGAATGCAAAGGGGCCAACGCAGGCGCTAGCACAGCCATGCAACAGAATCAGAAGCCAGACAGGGTATTTGTTCTTCATCTTCATAATCTCGTCCAGCCGTTGAATAGCTTCCTCCACCCCGATCACGTCGTGTATCACCTCCTTGTAAATAAGGTGTACATCGGACAACTTGCCCAAGTCAACACCTTGAGGCGCCCGCACCACTTTCACCTCCGTCGTATGGGTGGCAGCGTCGTCAAAGGAGATGATCATGCATCCCGGGAAATAGAGAAACTGGCCGTCGATTTCCAACACCCGTGCCGTCATCCTCATATACTCCTCTAACCTATGCGTTGGTGCCCCATACTTCATCAAAGCCCGACAGAGGCGAATGCAATACCGTTGCCGCGAGAGAAGCTCAGCGATGTGCACTGTAATCCGGATCTCATCCTCAAGCTGTGGCTTGCCCATTCGCTTAGGCGCACCTGGTATCGCACCACTGCTCCGTGAGCGCTTGAGCATCGCGATAGGGGAGCTAGATGAGTTCTTGGCGGTAGAACCCGCTAGAGACAGACTAGACTGGCTCGGCGATTTCTCGTACCATTTCCTCGGGCGTTGGGACTTCCAACTTGGATCAGGAGACAGCCCTCTACCACTGATTTCCCCGGCACTACTTCGGCGAGAACGTCCATGACGTCCGATAGAATAGTGACCATCCGATTGCTCGTGAAGCTTCAGCAGAGATGAGAGAATCCCACTCCGATACTGAGAAGGCCGTTCGACATAGTTTTCGGAATCCCTGTCTTCGAGGGGAGTAACCTGTCCAGAGCGAAACCCTGGAGACGGGGCTTGAAGCCGGGTCAGAAAGTTGAAATCCTTTAGAGTCATTTGTTGCACTAGTTTGTGAGCTTCAGAAGAACGCGTGGAGTGTCGACCGTTTAGGGGGCCAACTTCATCGTCGTCTGAATAGTCGTCGAAATTTTTCTCGGTCAGGCTGATCATGGGAATTTCATCTCCAAGCTCAGCGGGCAGCACCACCTCGGAGGGAGTCGAGTCTATGGATGACGGCAGACTGCTCCGACGGCTTGGCCTAGGAGAATTAGGAGAGCGACTGAGTAAGGTGGCCAATCGCTGGGCCCTCTCTTGCGCAGAGTGGATAGCTCTCCCCTTCTCATTTCTGACTTCATCATCACCATAAATCTCCGGCGAGGTAGCCCTTGAGTGAATAGTTAGGCCCGTGACACCGACTGGTGAGCCAGGGCTGATATCAATCAAGGGCACTGATTGGGGGCTGGCAGTGACCTTGTCGGCGACTGGAATGCGAGCTGTGGGTAACGGTCTTTGGGGCAATGATGAACCCCTTCCATCAAGCCGGGTCTCTGACGTCGATCCGAAAGAACTGTCGCCAAGACCAGCTTCGCTGACAGTAAATTTGACGCGATTCGCGGTTTTGGGATTTCTAGCATTCCGGAATCTACCCTGGGCGCCGCTAGGGTCCGCTGCACTCTCTTGAAGCCTCTCATTGGGGATCGAGAGAGAGGATATACGCGGCCCTTGAGAGGATCTGCCTGTCCTTCCGGACAGATCAGTAAGGCTTCGGGGCCTTGAAGAGGAAATAGGGAGATCAAAGTAACCACCAGCCATTCCCGTGTGCTTTACGTGACTGGACAGAGTGCCTCTCGAACAAGCGGAATTTCTGGTACTTTTCTGTGTTACCCTGCTGGGGTTTTTTTAGTACTTCCGAAATATTCCACTTATTGGTTTCTGTGCCCCGTACTCTGCACACGGACCTTGTTTGAGAGATGCACTATTTCTAGTTCTGAAGGCGATATCTGATCTTGTAGCCCCTCGAAGGCACAGCCCCGTGGCTAGCAAACCGTAGCTATATTCAGTAGCCTAGCAATCATGTCAGATCTGCGCGTTACATCACCAATTGGGCTTAACTACGAGCTGAAACTCACCTCGGAGGATTATGCCAAGCTGAAGGAATGAGGCGGGCAAAGACAGGACGATATGGTGGTTGCAAGGCTTCGCGATCCAAGCCACCTCAAAAAGCAGATAGCGGTCGCGACGGTAGGGTGCTTGGAAGGGATGAAGGGCCCGCCGTAAGGAATGAAGGCACGTCACGGACGCATATCCCAATTCGTTGTGCTGGCCTGAAGGACTCCTCCAGAGAAAATTCGAACTTGTTGCAGGGTGAAAGAGGAGGCAGGCGAAGGAAAAAAGGGGGAGGGGTGAAGAGATAGATAAGAGCTTGCACTGTACTAGCCGTGGCTACGATGAAGCTCGAGGGTATTATAATCAAGGTGGTGGGGAAGGCAAGTGCCAGAGACGTCCGATCTTCTGATGGACGAAAGCAGCCGAATCTTGGGATATGTGAGCTCCAGATAAAGGAAGGGAGGACCAATCACGGAACTCAAACCACACTGAGTATCATATGAAGAAATGGATGTGCGCGATCTGTCCTTGGCCCTGTGTAGCAGGATTTAAGGACTTTAAGGCCGTGGGAAGTAGAATGACTCAGGATACTCTCTCGCAATCTGGGGGTTTGACGTCTGGACAAAAGATGTCAGAGAAAGGGGAAGGAAAAGTTTTGTATCAACAGTAGCTTCAGCTGCGGAGCATCATCGCCACGCTGATGAATCATTGCATCGATTATCGCTGCAGGTCATGACAGTCCCGGACCAATGGATCAGCGTCTTCCGGGCCAGGCAAACATGATTCAAAATAAGTCGAGCAAAAACAGGAGACAGATTCAAGGAAAGTCTCTTGAGCTGCACTAGGGAGAGTCCCAGCTCCAGGCCAGGTGCAGCCCCATAACCCTAAAGTCCGATAGCATGGAACCAACCGGATCGAAGAAGCGACGGGCATGTCAAGAGGTATAGACGATCACAGGAAATCAAAAAGGGTGACACCCAACCCCGTGGACTACAGCTGCGCTCAGGCATCTATGAGCAGGGCCGCGCCGGTCTTGCTACTATCTGGGACACGACCACATTCATTGACGGAACTGGTTCCACGGGCTCCACGATACGGTACCACTGTGGCTCATAAAGGAGTCACATTGGCTAGGACGGCTTCAGATGTACGGCGTCGAGGGGAATTGACTGCAAGAGTCCAAGACAGCTCATTAAATGGGCTATTGTCTCACAAGTTCTGAGACTCCTGTTCTAACGATGACGACAGTGTTTTTCTCGGCCTACGTTGGATTTCGGCTGCTTTCACAGATAGTCGTGCAGTCGAGAATCTGCATCGGTATTTAGCTTCTACTATTTCATCTGAGTCGCGTGGAGACTAGGCAGACTGTCCACTAGTTTGTGGTCGATTCTTCGGGCCCCCACCGACAGAAGCGCCTGGATCCACGGTGCAGCCTTCTGGAACCTCTTGTGGAAAGTATAGAAGTTGATTGACGGGGCTGAGCCGATCGAGAGGTATGTTGATGGATGCGCGCGGTGGGTTCTGGTTTCACATCTATTTGTATTATCTGCCACTCCTGAACAGGTCGAGAGGCAAAACTGGAAACTCCCGGGGATGTGGGCCCGTTGCTGGGTCCGGAAAGAGGATCCCCCCATCCGCAACTAAAGATCAACGACGTTCGTCTACTTCTTCTAGTGCCCGAACCGGACCGTCAACAGTCATTCAGGGACATCATCGGACCCATGGTCGGTCTGGACAAGTAGCCCGTGGTTCTTAATGAGGGAGGAGTGCATTGAGCCATTCCCGACCATCCTCCACGTCAGCCGGATGAATTTTTAATCGTTGACAGATGATGGATGGATGGATGAGCTTGCATTAGGGGCCGCATTCAACCATCATCTCAGTCGAGTATCACATCACATCGTAGTGCAGGATCTCGGCAGCGGCTCTAGTAAGGAGAGGGGGAGGAGAGAGAATCCATGGCAGATGACGAAGCTTCTGCAGACCTCTTTCGAATTTATCACATGGCGAGACTCGATGCGGCGACCGAGTGGGACAGAGAGAACAGGGGATAATTGATATTGGGACTGATGGAGTGATGTATGGAGAGGAGGAATGTTGAAGTGAAGTTGAAGTTGAAGTAGAGGTTGGAGGAAATGGAGGGAATTTTGAAGGACTCAGCGGTGGGCGGCTTCCTGAACGGGACTGGGAAGTCCCTGTAGACTTCAATTTCAATCAATCTCAATCTCAATCTCAATCTCAATCTCGATCTCAATCTCAGTCACTTCCTCTTCTCTCTCCGCCATGCAATTCTTCTATTTCCAATTGTCATCTTCCACGAATTGTTCTCAAACATTAACACGGACCTGGATCCTCCACTAAAATCTACTAGAACTACCCACATAGTATACACATAGTATACACATACTGTTTGTGGTTAGATTCCATGGGTAAGCTTTCTTCGAGCTCATTGCATCGCAGAATTAAGTGGTATAGGGGAATTGTCATGCACCTCTAACTAGTGAAAGAAGGAGTGTGGGGTAAAACGCGCGTTCAAGCAGTGGACGATCTGCAAGATATTCGACATGCAGCCAGCTACTTAGCTACCTGGCTCCGAAAATGCCTTGGATGGTTGGATCTCCCTTGCTGTCATGGAGTATCCTTGCCCCCTCCCCCTCCCTCTTCCCCCCTGATCATCAATCAGAATGGGTCCTGGATCCTGGGGCTAATCACATCTCTGTATTGGTTTTTGCAATCCACAAGTGCAAATGCACGGTGCACTCAGGGGATCTACAATACCTACTTTTAGCGGCTCACCGGATTCGGCCATACCGCATCACTCCCCGATTTTCGAGTGCCTCTGGTGGTTTTGCTTCAAGTTGAGGACAAAAGTTCCCGATACAGATGTCGCAAGAATCTTCATGTCTGTTTCCATCCTTCTGTTCTTCATATCACTTGCATTCAGGGACATTCGCACTTGCCTACGTACACCGATCCGCCGGCTGCAGACAAGCTTCGACGTTGGAACTAAAAAGACGCCTCTGGCTCGACTCCTTGCTTGAGGCTTGCTTACCGGTCGGCGTGGCGATAATTTCGCCGATCCCCGGTCGGAACCCGATTGAGACAACTGGAATGGCACTTGAGGATTAACAGCTGGCTTGTCGGGATGCGCAGAGCTAGACTGGATGATTGAACATTGCCCCACTCCCAGCTCCAGTGCGGACTTGACATTCCATTCGTACTGCGAAAATAAATATAGAACACTCCCAGCGATGTCGACACACAACCCCCTGCCCCATCTTCGTTGTTTAGTGCTCCGCACTATCGGGAGAATTTGCAGAGCACGCTCCCTCAGAAGAACCAGCTTGATCGCTTCCACCATTCTTTGCTGTCCCGTACCTGCGTCGAGCTGCTTCCGAGCACCCTGGGCTTGTATGACGCCCCTATCCATGATGTCAGTGGGTATTCGCATCTGGTAGATTGCGTGGCGCCAGGTCACACCGCGCACAGCCGAACCTGGTCTCATCTCCTCTGTGCTCGGACGGTGGCTGGTAAGTCCGCTGCGTGCCTATCTAAAGCTACACTGACAGATCGACTCTAGGAGCTTACTTACATCCATGTTGCAGCCATCGCCTATTCATTCCAACATGCCCGACAGAGTCCCAAGCTTCATGCGACCGGGCTTGTTCAACCCAGAGCGGGTTCGACTTCCCTCCCGTCCGACGCTGCGCAGTGCTGCCGAGGATGGCGGTGTCACCTGCATGAGCGCAAGGACCAATCTTTAATTCTGCAAACCGGAATGAGAGCGAAATGCGTCACACCGGGGAGGCAATGCAGCCGTGCCGGCGGATGTAAGTCTCCTGTCATGAAGGTCTGCGCGCTGGCTGCTGCCACTGTGGGGAAGGCAGGGAGGTAGCTTGTGTCTGATTGTCAGTGCGAGGGATAGTGGCGAAATCCGCACCATTCCGTCGTCAAGGTAATTGGGGTGACGTTGGCCATCTTCTGGAGGCGCTCTGAGACATGGCGAGTTTACTGTTGAAGAGAATATAATTCATCATGATTGCGCCTGGGACAGGGATATGGGCATTTTGCGCGCAGGGATTAGCTTCCAGCCTGTGGGTCGATATAGAGTCCAGAATAGGTTCTAGGTGAGTCTTTATACTGAGACAGAGACCATCTAGCTCGGTGTGACAAGACCTTCACCAAGCAGAGGCCAGCCAAACCCCTGTACAATCACAGTATGATAAGGGAGGTAAGCTTATTATCGATGGCAGCAAGTCAATTGACTCCATTCGCCACCATTGACTCCTCCACCACTCCCCACTCGCATGACATTCAGTGTAGTCAATTCTCGTGAGTCAAAAGCATATCGACTGTCTTGAACCCTCTTTCCAGATTCTGCAGCGGCCAGAATCGGCCCCTCTAGAGCTTCGTAGCTATCAGCGAGTGTGATCATCTGAACAGGTTGCAAACCTTCTCTGCCCATGTCTTAGAACCGCCTCGCTAGAAGTGCTCCAGACCAGCGCCGTTCACCTCTGCAACGCAAGACATTATCCAAACCTCCCCAATCTCATCTCATAGATAGCTAGCTCCCCGTCACCACAACAGACATCACATGAAACCTTGAATCCCAACGCTTTTGCCTCGAATCCAGTAGAACATCTTCGATTTCCCTCTCTCTCGTCCCTCCAAAATACCCCGATCGAATCTCACGCAGTAGAGTGTCAACAAGAACAATAGCAGCAGCAGCAACAACAATAACAACAACAACAACAATACAAACACCATCACCCCAGCCCCCCAACCCAAACAACAACCTGAACACCCCCCGTGTCCCCCTAAGGTATGGTATCCAAGCACAGTAGAACGAAACCAAGCGTCACACCCACACCCGTCCCCGTCCGTCCGCATCACGTCCCCGAAATCGCACACTGTCCAGTACATCTACCTCCATCCCGTACTGTACCCCGCAACAAAAGCGAGCAGAAACAACCCACCCCAACCGCGGGGTTTCTGGCGTAGCGTAGCGTAGCTTCTGCACGATGATGCATTCATTCAGTTACCACGGTGTAATGTAAAGGATAGCTAGCTACTGCAAGGGTATGGTACCCGGGTCTGACGCCAACTTACTTGCTACTGGGGGCCGAGGTTTGCGGGGTGGGGATATATCTTTGTTTTGCTAGCGGGGCAGGGCACTTTCAGCACCAGCGAATTCTTCTTACATGCAGTGTTTACTTCCGCAGGATATGGTTGTGTTAGCTCTTGCTTGGTCATGTTTGCTGACAGCTGTGGATCCTGTTACTGCATTGATTGTGCTAGAATAGAGCGATCTGTGGGAAATAGAGCCGAGTACCTACCTAGGTATGGCTCATTCGAGTTAATCTACTGCCCACCCACCCACTCGCCAAGTATCAAAGAAACCCCAGAAATCAATCACTTCACTCTCCAAGCTCCATTGCTAGTGCTAGTGCTAGTGCTTCAAATCGAATCAACCCAGCTCAACCCATTCCATCCCATCCCGTTCCATCATGACACCCACGAAAACAAAATCAAACCCGCCAAACGAACCCGAGAAATCAAAGACAAACAACAAGGGAAAAAAGGGCTTACACCGGGTCCAGCCCCCACCAGCAGCAGCAGCAGCAACAGCAGTAGCAAGTAAAGGTATTGGTATTAGAATTCAGATTTACCAGAAGCGAGAAAGGAAAAAACCGAGCGAGAAAGTGAAACCCCTCTTAAAAATGCTGGCAGAATATTTGCAATCCATTCGCTCGTATCGTACGCAAACCATACATATCACGCTCGTCGCTCTACCCGGCTCAACGCCCCCAGTATCACACCTAGGTCTTCCTTGGGCCGGGGCCGGAGACTGAGGTCCTTGTGGTCGGTCGCCGAGTCGGTGCTGGCCAGGCGGCGGATGCTGTTGCGGGCGTCGCGGGCTTCGAGGCGCTCGGCGCAGATGCGCAGGACCTGCGAGGAGACGGCGTCCGAGGTCGAGCGGTACAGTTCGAGGTTGTGGATGCCGGCGGCGAGAGAGTCCAGCGTCGGGGCGAGGGTGCTGGTTACGCGGGAGAGGCGGGTGGAAATGGTGGTTGGGGACATTGGAGAGAGGAAAGTATCTGTTGCGGAGGTTGTTGATCTTGCTGCTGCTGCTGATGGCGGGTCGGTGTCCATGGGCTCGCCGTCTGTCGGCTGTGGTGGTTGTGGTTGAGGTGGTTGTTCTTGTTGCTTGACCGTCTCCGGGTCGATCTGGGCATATATCCTCCGCTGAGACGGGTCTAGTACCGATAAATCGATCGGCTGGTCAGGCCTGGATAATGATAGTTGTGAAGGTTGGCTGGGATCTGTCTCGAGCGGTTGTTTTTTGATACGGGGAATATCCGGCGGCCGTAACAGAGCATTGAGAGCATGCCGCTCTTTCTGTAGCCTGTTGTCAAACGTGAGCAGTCTGGCCAACACAGAGCCCCTAAAGCGAGACGTACTTCTGTATTAAGTCCTCCAATTCCTTGATCTTGTCCGCATTCTGGATGTTCTTCGGGTTCTCCTTCTTGACCACCACCGCGGGAGGATCCAGCTCTTCCCGTTCGAACCAATTAGAGAGTGTGGAGTTCGACTCAAAGTCTTTGAGGAGCTCCTCCTGTATAACACGTGCTAGGTTGTCTTAGCATGTGCATCGCAATCCCAGGAAAGGTGCACTTACCCGCTAGCCGAGCGCTCTCATCCTCTGAGCGCGACCCAGAAGGCTTATCGCCTATGGCTCGCGTACCACACCAGATCAAAAGCTGCCGCATTCGACGCGGCTCCGTTAAGTCTGCGGCAATATGCTTATAGAAATCCGCCGTGTTAACCTTCTTATGTGGTAACGCTGAATTATCCCCGTCAGCCACTCGTGCCATGGAATCACCTGCGGATCAATAAAACCCACCGTTGGACGCCCCCGAGTCGATCAGCGAACTCGCTCGCCGACCTCGCATCCCCAGACTACTCCGCCGATTGTTCCCCTTCACGGACTTCTTCCCTCGCATCTCCCGATTTCTTTGTATGACCGGCGTGTCGGCCAACGGCAATGAAATCGTGGCCGTGCCAGCCTGCGGCGGCCCTGGAGACACGTATCCATTGCGAAGCGACGCTCGTCGTGGTGGTTGTTGTCGTTGTTGTTGAGGCTCTAATTCCGGCTGCGGCGTCGGCTGCTGCTGTTGTTGTTTCTGCTGTTCCTCCTTCCTAGAATTACTAGGTCGGCCTTTCCTCCGCTTCTTCTCCAAGGGAACCGTTTCCCCCTGATCTCGTTTTCGCGTCGAGCGTTTCGCACGTTCTGGCTGTGGCTCAGGCTGTGCCTGGGCTGGAGGTTGCGACTCCGGTTCTTGCTCCGGTTCCGGTTGAGGCTCGGGTTCAGGCTCAGGCTGGCTCTCCTTCGCCTTTGCGGCTCCCCGGGTTGTCCTCTTGCTCGTTCCCTCGCTCGGCTTCGTTTTTCGTCTCGTTTTCGTGGTATCCGTAGTAGTCTCTGTCGCAACCGCAGCAGGCTCCACCTTCTCCTCCACCACCTTCTTCTTCGGTGGTCGACCCCTTCTCGGAGATGGCTGCGGCGCTGTATTCAGATGCGAATTTGCCGACAGAATCGTGGGTTGATTTTTTTCTGTCGACGGTCTGGGCTTCTTTGTCGCGATGCGCGTAAATTGGAAACCATCGTCTTCTTCCTCATCAACAGGCACTACGCACGGGAAAAAATGAAAATTAGCACGTCCCGACCAAACCATCCAGAAAACCCGACAAGAATCGCTGTCTTTCAAAGCCACCCACATCCTCAAACCGAGGAAAATCTCAATCCATCCAAACAAGCAAAGCCACTCACCTAACTTCCTCTTCTTCTCCCCAGCACCTGTACCATTCGCAGTCGCACTCGCATTCTCCTCGCCTTTATCCTGTTTACTCAGCCGCCGACTCGATCGTCTGCCCCCGCCTCTTCCAGGCGCGGCAGGACGCGCCTGCGCCTGGGACGTAGCCATATCGATAGCCAGTAACGGTCCACGACGCTTCGTCTTAGCTGTAGTGGTGGTGGTGGTGGGCGTCGCCAGAACAGTGATGGTCATGTCAGGGACCGACAAAAGGGGGTGAGGATGTTCGATGTCGAGTCAATTGGCCTTCGTTCCTGGTCGGAGTTTTCGCACGTCCGGTCGCTCAATCGGATCTTTTCACATCTAAGATAACGCAACCTCGTCGGAAATTGTAGCGCATCCAGTGGGAGCGCAGGCCACGTCCAAGTCGGAAAAGTTTTGCGTACGTTGAATGTCGAATGAGAATGAGGAAAAAAAGATGATTATTCCGCGATGTCGTAACGGATTCTCCTCACTCCGACAGCAGATGCGATTCGAGTCGATCAATTGAGGGCCGGTCACCAAGCTATTTGTATTCTTTCAACAAGATAGCGCCGATGTCAATCACCGACGAAAGCGAAGTCTGGAATCGAAGTTGTCGAGGGCGGGCGGGTTTGGGTCGTCGGATGCTGCGTTTTCCTTTCCTCCGGCTGGCTCGTCGGTCGTCTTTGGGTGTAAGGCCCGGCTGGTATATCGCACGGTCGCAAATCGACAAGGCCAATCAGTGGAATCTGTATTGTTGATGGCGTAGGTGGATTGAATGAGAGGGGGTCGGGTTGAGAAGGTTTGTTGTCCGAGAGACGTGTGTTGTCGATGCGGGTTGCGCGCGAACCACCACCCGCACAGATTGTCCCGGGGCAGGTCGCGCTCGTAGGCAATTTCTCGGACGAGTAGTCAGCTCTCCCTCGGCGTCCGGCAGAGCTATCGCGATGGAATCCCGCTCCTTGCGCAGACGGAACTCTGATGCTGGCGTGGGGATGACGATTGGGGGGGGGGGTTTGGCCTTGGTCGGTCGGTCGGTCGCCGCAGGCACGCGGTTGTTTTGGTCGTGGCGCGTGGGGAGAAGGCGCTAGTCCTTTTCAGGATGACAACTTCCAGCTTGTCCCGCCAACTCGATTGCTACTATGACTTGGTGAGAAGCACCAAATGCCAGGATTTTGGTATATATAAACGAATTCATTCACATCTGGCATAATTACCTATATTCTTGTATCAAGACTATGTACAGTCCACCCACTTTTCAACACTCAGCCATGCCCATCACACCTCATACTTATAATCTTTTTTACAAAATGAGTTTCTCAATCGCTATGCAGGCTCCGGGCCTCTAAGCGTACCTGTCAACGCCCGAAAGAATAAGAAAAAAAAAATAAAGCAATATACCCCGCTTGGCAAAAAAGGCTGCAAGAATACAGAGCATATGTAACAAGATTACAATGCAGAACATAGTCTACGGGAGAGCAGGGACATCTTCAGTAGGCGGGGCCAGACTGCCTTCAATCCGACGCTTCGCAGACTGCATCTCCTCAAGAGAGATATCCTCGGATTTCTTGGGCATGTCCGGTTCGAACTGAGGAATATCGGGACGATGACCCACAGACATGCCGACCCGGATCTATTTTTGAGGAAAGGCCGTGTTAGCTTAAGAATCATGCGTAAGGAGCAGTAAGTGGTTGTCTTACCAAAGTTTCCAAGGGCCCCTTCGAGTTGTCCACCAAGTCACTGTCGAAATTAATCGACCCCTCCTCAAAGAGCAAAAGAATGGTACTTCCTCCAAATTTAAAGTAACCGAGCTCTTCGGCCCGTGAAACCTGCTCCCCAGCCTTTCGTGTAATGACTGTGCTTCCAACCATCATGGCTCCAACACAGACCACCATGACACGGCCATGAGCCGCGGAATCAATTGGCACGAGAACTCTCACGTTCTCGCCATACACGTCGAGAGCAGAGCGGATCGCCATGGGATTGACCGTGTAGTACTCACCCTCAATAGTCTTGGGGGTACCCATAACTCCGTCCACGGGGATATGGAAGCGATGATAATCTTGGGGAGCAAGACGGAAAACACCCAGTGCTCCATTCTTGTAGCGCTTCACATCTTCGGGGTAAGCATCGCCGAGGAGGCGTTCGATAGAGAATTCTCGACCTTTAACCCAGATATTAGTCGCTTCATCCATACGGTCGAATACAACCGCTCGACAATCAGCAGGTGACACAACAACTCTGGGCTCGTCCGGCGCTGAGCAGGGCCGGGCACCGGGTTTCAGTGCACGGTAGAAGAACTCGTTAAAGTTATTAAACTTCTCGATGGGCAACAAGACTTCGGACATATCAAGTTGGTGGAAGTTGATGAAGTCCCGGATCTGACTGGCAGACGCAGGATCATCGTACTTCTTGCCCTGCTTGATACTCATAGACTTCAAGATTTTGCGAACTATAACCATGGTTAGCGAGATCTTTTGAACAACAACCTTATCTCAGGTAATGAGACATACTTCTCTTCTTTTCCATTTCTCTGCTCTTAAGACCCTTGTACAGCAATCGGATACCCAATCGGACATAGACACTCATGCGCTCCTCATTGATTTGCCCAGTAATTCGGTCCTGGACAAGGATATTGGCCGAGTTGGCTCCCAGCTTGTAGCCACCATAACCAATCTTCGTGATGACTTTGGTGTACCATTTGCGCTGCGCCTGGCTGGAGGTCACGAAGCCTCCCATGACGAGGTTGTCCACCTGCCTCCAGTCCCGGCTTGCGCATGTGGCAATGTGCGTGATGATGTCGGCATCGGAACGAGAAGAGAGCCGCGGTTGATGGCAGAGGGGGCATTCTCGAAGCTCAATGACGTGCTCCACACCGCGTTCATCTCCCAAATCGTCAGGTTGAAGGTCTTCCTCAACCAAGCCCGGCTGCTCTTCGGTGGGTATGGTAGGAATATGTGTAGTCTGAGGGTCATGGTTGGCTGGCAGGCCAGCGTTAAGCCCTGCAATGAGCTCATCATCACCGCTCGACTGTTCCTCACTATCCTGGCTGATCGATGATGATGTGGGTGAAACCTTTCTGCCTGCCAGTCTCGGGTCTTTTTGGAGTGCCTGAAGGGTATCTTCTAGGCAGATCACGGCTTGATCAAAGGTCAGATCCATTGTTTCGCTGGGTTGATTTTCCAGACTGAAACGCTCGAAAAAACTGTCAATTGTGGACTCCTTCAAGGTGGAACCAAGAGTGTCAAGCATGGTAGTCAGTTCAACCTTGTCAATACGACCGCTATCGTCTGCATCGTATTGTTTGAGCATGAGTCTCCAGAATTGCTGGCGCAGGGCACGATACGGCATATATTTGGCCTTGACAATGAGTTCAGGCGAATGCTTGTCTTCCCATCTGTCCTTATTCTTCAAACTGAGTGGGATGCGATAAACTCGAAGCCCTTCGCTATCAGCCTCAAGCGGGGAGACGGTAAAGTTAGCTAGCGTAGGAGAGCTTGAGAGGCTGGGAGTCTCGGTGTCTTCCGGGACACTCCGAGGTGGAAGAAGAGTCGATTCTCCCTGCTGTGACTGGCCTGACAGGGACGTAGAAGAGCCCCTTGGTGACATGCCTAGTTTAGGTGATCTAGACAGGCTGCTGGTCGAGGGAGAGGGGCTGACCGAGATCTTCGGAGCTGGTCTCGCAGCAATGTCCGATTCAGAGCTCGTCAGATCAGGAGTCTGATTTGATAAATCGTACAAGCCAGTCTCAGGATCGGCGTTGGGAGCGGATTTGATCAAGGTCTGCAATGGAAATCCGGCCGACGCGACAAAGTCATTGCCAGAGAACTTGTCCCTGTCCATGACGGTGAAGCCGATCGTATAAGAAGTTTCATGCTTCATGACCTGGAACACCATTTTCTCGTTGTATACTGGATTAAGATTGTGACGAACAACCGGTGTTCGAAGCGTCTTTCTTCCGAGTGAGGTGACAACAAACGGGTCCATGTCGAAGGAGGTGCGCGTCACTTGATCAAGAATTAGCTCAACCATGACGAGTTTGAGGATGGGCAGAGGAGAACCATACCATTCCGTTCGGGCGGGAGGTCCGTCACCTTTACAATCTCCATGAACACGATACCTTGCACTCCATTTCCTATACCGGAAAACTGGTAGGCTCTTGCTGCCAAAGATTTCCGTTTCAGACGTTTAAGGCGCAGCCTCCTTCTTCGCTTTTCCACGATCTCTGGTTTGGTGGGGTCGTCCGTCTCATCCGACGTTTCTTCATCTCTGTCGACATCCTCTGGTGAAAACGAAGGTACCTGCGGGAACTCATCTTCGTCGTCCCCAGCACATACCAGGGTTCTGAATTTTTGATAGACTTCTTCCGCAGGGGCATTGGGGTTTGCCGGATCGATGAGAGAGAACTGCAGCAGGATTTCCCCAGAGATGATACTGTCCTTCTTCTTCGAAGACTTTCGTTTCGAGCGAAGAGTGTACCAGGTTGGCTGCAGGCATCATGTCAACTCGCACGTCCAGGTCAGTCGCGTTCCGGGAAAATGTACCTGTTGATGGACCTCGCCGCGGCTGAATATCTCCTCGAGGGCAATGTCGAATTCGCCCATATAGTCTTTGCCGAACCGATCATGATCCCAACAGATGCACTCCAATAGTGGTACGCCGACCACGGGCATCTCAAACGTGACGTTCCATTCTGGGTTCAGGGTCTTTGGTATCGTGGGTGTTGACTGTCGGGCCTCTCCAAGTGTGACTATCATGTACTGAACAACAAGGTGGCTCGTTAGCAAGCGATCAGCTGGTTCAATAGCTGGAATAGGTTTTATGCCATACCGGGTCGCTGGTTCCTCCTCTGTCCTTAGCTGCTAGATTCCTCCCCTAGTACAACCCAGCAGTCAGTAATGTCGAGGAATGCGGGCGGGACTTCCGAGCGGCTCCGCGAATCTGGGAAGTGCGGACTCACCCGAAGAACGGAGACCTTGAGGATCAAGGGCTTCGTGTCAGACATTCTCATGGGACTGGTACTTCTGCTTTGACCGGGAGTGGTATTGGTGCTTTTTGAGCTCAAATGAGTGCTGAGCCGTTGTGGCAACGGTAAGCGCACCATGATGATGGACCGTCGGAAAGTGCGGGGAGGGGAAGAAGACAGGCCAGACGGAGCCGGGGAGGTGACGTCGCGTCGATACTGAGGACGGGAAAATGATCGGAGAGTGGGATTATTTAGGGACGCGTTCGTGAGCAAACAGGGATATTAGGGGAAATTGCCTTGAAGGGGGCTAATCAGCATCTGGAGAAGGGAACAGGAGGAGGAGCTCCCCAGTCACAATGACGGAGAGTTGGTCGCGGTGGTTGCCTGTCAAGGTTGAGTGCCGGGCGATCTTAGGAAGATCTGGTGGCTCCGGGCGACCCAGCAATCCCACGAGCAAACCAGCACGGTCGCAACGCACTGCAATGAGCTTGGGGCAGAGGTAGGTATACGCACCTTGCGATTGACACCCTTTAGATATGGGAGATCAGGAGCATGGCGAGGAAAACACAGACAGTGATTGTTGAATGGTGGAAGAGTTGTGTGGAAGGATGGGGGGACGTGGACGTGGACGTGGACGTGGACGTGGACGTGGACGTGAACGTGAATGGGAAAGTTGACTGCGCGGCTGAGTGGGTGAGACCGAGTGGGTTGCGCATAGACTTTATTTCTTTAGTGTATGGCCTCCATCGAAGCACGGAGAAAAAGGAACAACAAGCCAGACGGACAGTCTAGATAGATAATGGACTAGATAGACCAGACTGTCCTCTCTCGTATATGAAGTGGGGTGGCCTCGATCGACTAGGAGGACATTGCCGGAATACGGAGGAGAGGAAAAAGAAAAAATAATCTAAAAAGTAATGAAAACAAGTACAAAGTACCGAGTACTCGAGGAAATGACAAGTTGACATTTAGCCAACTAGCCGATTTAGTGATTGAGTCTCATTGATTGATTCATTTTATTTATTCTTCTTCTTATCCTCGGCAACGCAGGACTACTTCGGAGAGCGGAAATAAGAAGTAAAGTTAGTTGTGGCCCTGCTTTTCTCTCCCCCACCCCAACCTCACCCCTAGAATTCACTCTTCGTTCTCTTCTTCCATGAATGATAATGCAGCTAGATGCATTTATCGCACTTATGCAAAGCATTTGTCCCCCTAAACTGGCTAATCTTGGTAGAGAGAGAACGACGTCAGGTCCGAGAAGTTAGTCTCATCTCCACCACTCAACGCAGTCGAGTGATCAGTGATTGTGGCTGCCTAGTCCAAATGAGTCGCTCTACATCACATCCCCAACTACAATGGGAGGTTATCTTCCTAAATATGGTACCGGTTCATGCTGCGGGAATTCTTTTCCTGTTCTCCCCTACCGAACGCATCTGCCATCCTTTCTGCTGCATCAACTGTAGGAGAATGAGAAGGAATTGAAGGAAGGGAAAAGGTCTGCCTGCGAGTGCTTCCACGGGACAGCCGATTGTCCTACTTTGTGGATGTCTATGGGTTTCTTGCTGCCTGGATAGACATCTTCCCAGAATAAAACCCCTCGGGGATCAGAATCAGGATCCCATGGAAGACTCCGTAATGGATTCCATCCTTGGCTTGCCTAAGCAGCAGTCAAAGTCCCCTGATTCCCTGAAGCAGGGCTGAGCGATCGTGTCCCCACTTCGAGTGTCAAAAAGGCTCCAGTAGGAACCGGCGGAAGGGCTGGAAGGGAGTTGTTGGGATGAGAAATCGCAATCTTGGATTGGACGATATTCTCTCTTTGCTTTGAAATATAGTCTACCATAATACGGTAGTATAGTTATAGTGTAAAGGAGGGGCGCCCGCTGACCAACGGGCCATTCCGCGGCCTCCGTACAACAGCGTCTCGTAACTTACCACCGTCGCAATGCAGACAAGCCTCCGTCCCAATCATCCAGCCCTATAGACTGGTAGGTACAGTGTGGAAGCATTCTGGCGGTTGAGATATTATAAACCTCCGGGCCTTAGGCTGCTTACCTTTGAATCTTGGCGATCAATTTGCATTTTTCTTGATTCGGGCCAGAGAGGAATATGAGCTCAGCCAACCTTTTGTGTTTCAGACCTGAGACGCGATCTTCCCCTGTAAATGTCTGTCAGGTTGGACACAACTTTATGCCAACCTGTAACCAACATCCCAACGAAAAATAGGGGCTGAAGCCTCAACCTCAAGAAAATACATGTTCTCAGCACATGTAAGCAGTCCTTTGAGCGAGATGCTGCTGGACCGCCATAGTGCTGATCGTAATCAGGCTTCGCCAATCGTTATTGCAGTCAAGCGCACCCCTTAATGCCAAGAGTGACACATAAGCTGTGGCTGTATGCGAGCTTTCGCATTGACAGCTCTGTTCGAAGAGATACTACTCGATTTAGACTATGAGGGTACTGGAGCTTAGCAAGTGCAAACGCTGGATGCCGTGGGGCTAAATCTGTCTGCCCTTCAGGCAAGTCGATTGAAGTCCTTTCCTATCTGTATCCCGCCTTTAACCCATCCAAGACTATGAGCCAACAATAGCGTTTCTGCAATAGGTCGGTTTAGTCTCTTCTCCGTCGATCAACCCTGCCCCAAACCTCATCGGAGCTGGTTTTGCCCTTGGTTTCAGGAACCCGCCAGTAAATGAACGCTCCGAAAAGACAGGCCATAGCAGCAAAGACCCAGTATATCCTGCCTCGATCCAGAGCCTGGTTCAAGACAGGGAAGAATTGCGCCACAATGAATGTCGCAATCCAATTGGCCGCAAGCGCCCAGCTCTGTGCGGCGCCCACAGCCTCCGGACCAACCAGCTCAGACGCAAGGATAAAAGGCACAGGACCGACACCGACAGCAAAGCAGGCCACAAACAGTAGCACAGCGATTGCAGACAAGGCTTTCTGGCTGGTGTATATACCCAGAGCTAAGAGCAAGGAGTTTACCCCCATGCCGCTGATGCTAAGCAGAAGGCATTTCTTACGCCCGATCTTGTCGGGCAAAGGAGTGCAGGCAAGTGTGATGACCAAGTTGATGCCCGAGATGGCCACTGCCAGTAGGGCTGCGGTAGTAGGAAGGATGCTCTGTAGAAGCGAGACGCTGTACATGATGATGCTGTTGATCCCCGTGAATTGCTGGGCAATCATGACACCAACGACGGCAACAATAGCTGGTCGATAGTAAGAATCTGTGACGGCTCTGAGGATGGTGACTGGTGGCTGCGTCGGTGGCATATTGCTCGATGGTGGTGTCAGCAGCGACTGCTCCTCTCCCGAGCCATCTGCAGCATCAACGGAGGAACTGGACCAGCTTTTGACCTCCTCTTCAATATCAGCATCCTTCCCGCGTAGACGCTGAAGTACCTTCCTAGCCAAGCTGCCCTTCTGATGCTCCGCAAGCCAGGTGGGACTCTCCGGGACCAGAAAGAGTCCCAGAAGCTGCAGAGCCCCGATGAAGCCGGCGACGGCAAGAACGACCCTCCACACATTTCCGTAACTCAAGAAGTATCCCAGCGTTTGTGTGAGCAGAATCCCGACGTTCGTCATGACTTGCGTGAAGCCGCCGAAGAAGCCCCTTGCGGCAGGAGGGGCTATTTCGGAAACATAAATTGGACCAACAACAATAGCAGCCCCGGATCCGACTCCTGATAGGAAGCGGCCCAGACTCAGCAACGGTATGTTGGATGCGAAGGTCTCAGCTACGGGACCTAAGATATGAAAGATAGTCGTAGCGCGGAGGGTGGATAAACGACCGTGTTTGGTGGATACTGGCCCTGCCAGCAGAGCTCCGACTAGGCCACCAAGGGTGTAAATCGAGGATACCAGGCCGAACTGGGACGGGTTCATAGGGATGCATTGCGGAAGTGAAGCTGCACTTGTAGTGGAGTGAATGCTCTTCTGCTCGCAAGTGATGACGGCTTGAGGTGCGTTTAATTCAGCCTTGACGGGTCTTCAAGTCAGCAAAGAAAGTTAGATGGAAAGATGAAATGGCTCCCGATGCCTACCAGGTGATATCCGAATTGCAGCGGTCCTAGGGTGGTTATGAACACGAGATAGACCAAGTACGGCGTGACCCTAGATCGGGTCGACTCCCCTGAAGCCATTCTATGGTTGAAAATTGGAAACTGCAAGGATATTCCTCGTTCAATAAGCAAGTAGTCGACCAATGGAGCCTTTCAAGTAGGTTTTTTCGGTCCAGTCATCACCGATGTCACAAAAAGGAGGGTTGTTGCTGAACGCCGAGCTGCGTTTAGATGACGTTGCGGCTATCAGTATGCATCGGGAGAAGGAAAGTCCGTTTGTCTTATCACCGACTCAGGGGCCGGGGTTGATAGGGAGTTTGCTACAGAGTAGCAATGTGAGCATTGAGGTACTCTGTAAGGAGTCTGAGTTCTGTGCCTTGACTAGACAGGCAAGTAACTATGTGTAGTGGATGGTTACACATGTATACACGTAACTATTGTTTGTTCTTGTTGGTTGTTGATGCTGCTGCTGCTGCTGTTGTTGTTGTTGTTCTTATCAACCAGGGGATCGATCTTCTGCTGAGTCAGTCACGCTCCCCCTCTCCCTCCGAGAGTCTCAATGCAGCCTCACTTGAATGGTCACGTCTCTGGCCCTTTCTCACCACCAACCATTGTTGCTCATTTCTAAGTCATACCTAACCTACCTACCTAATCATCAAGTCTTTTCCTGCAGGTCTTATGCTCTTCTCATAGTGGTGGAGATCAGTGTCTCCGTATGCATGATTCACCTCACTGTCCTTGCCGACTGCGAATAGTTACTTCCCTTCATCCAACAAGCTACTGCTACTACTCCCCGTACTAACCAGTTCAATCGAACCACACCACACCAATTCTCTCCCGGGCATTCCCCCCTCTCACATCCACTTCTTCTTTTCTTCTTTTTCTCTTCTTCTCTCTCCCTTTCTTCCATGAGCCTGACGAACCCCCCTTCCTCATCCGGTCCTCTAAGTGCGACTTCCAGGCCTACTGCGGCCACCCTCAGCCAAAGTCTGTCTCTAAAGAACTTGAAGAGTCTGCAGGCTACTGTTGATGGTAATCCCCGGCCATAATTCATTATCCATTCATACTCGTACATACATACCTACTCAGTACTCCGTACTCATACATTATTACCCTATCTATTTATTTTATTCTTCTTCGTCTTCGTCTTCTTGTGCTTCTCCACTGCTTCCAAGTTCCAACCCACCCAGACTCCGTTAGCACCCCGTCTGTCTCCACCTTTTGCCACCACTCAGTTCTCCAAGCGCCCTTCTACTTTCTTGACCTGGGCCCATCACTATCACGATGTCCACTGGTTGATGATTGAAGAGTGTTAGTTCTAAATTACTATTTCTTTGGTGGCATCATTAAATGTACCCGAGCTATACTATAGCTCTCGAGCTTCCTGAACGGGTTTGAACAAAAGAACTGTCTAGTGCCTCCATCATGTTTGGCAAGAGCTTTCCGTTCTATAATTCTGTCGCCGGGTTTTATCCACGTGGTAATTGCTGTCCCTTCGATCTCCGACCCTCTTGTTGCCGGCTACACGCTGCTGCTATACGCTATACCCTCACTTGTTGAAATTGTCTACCTTGCTGTCAGCAATCTCGGGTTGACTATTTTTTTTCTCTCTGTCCCCCAAGACTCTTGCTTCTAAGTTCCGATTGGCTGATGGGTTGTCACCGAGGAATACTCTCACTGTGAGTGCTAACATAATTTTCTATACTTAGAAAGCACAGATTCGCGACGGCCGCCAGGGACCGGTTACACCAGTAAAGTCCGAGTGCGAGATAGATACCACATTGTGGGTTTCATCAGCAGCGGTACATATGGCCGAGTCTACAAGGCGATCGGCAAGAATGGCCAGAAGGGCGAGTTCGCCATCAAGAAGTAAGTAGATTGCGGAGGCCTTCACTTCCATCAATTCGCTCGTCGCTGACCGACTACAGGTTCAAGCCGGACAAGGAAGGGGAGGTAGTCCAGTACACTGGTCTCTCGCAGTCCGCGATCCGAGAGATGGCTCTGTGCTCCGAGCTTGACCATGCCAATGTGGTGCAACTGGCCGAGATCATCCTGGAAGACAAGTGCATCTTCATGGTGTTCGAGTACACGGAGCACGATCTCCTGCAGATCATCCACCACCACACGCAACCGCAGAGACATGCGATCCCAGCGGCGATGGTCAAATCGATCCTGTTCCAGCTGCTGAACGGCCTCCTCTATCTCCACACCAACTGGGTGCTGCATCGAGATCTCAAGCCCGCGAACATCCTGGTCACATCCAGCGGCGCCATCCGCATCGGGGATCTCGGGCTCGCCCGCCTCTTCTACAAGCCCCTCAACTCCCTCTTCTCGGGTGACAAAGTCGTCGTCACGATCTGGTATCGTGCCCCCGAGCTCCTCATGGGAAGCCGGCACTACACGCCCGCGGTGGATCTGTGGGCGGTGGGGTGCATCTTCGCGGAGCTGCTCTCGCTGCGGCCCATCTTCAAGGGCGAGGAGGCCAAGATGGACAGCAAGAAGACGGTGCCCTTCCAGCGCAACCAGATGATGAAGATCATGGAGATCATGGGCCTGCCGACCAAGGAGACCTGGCCGGGCATCGTCTCAATGCCGGAGTACGCCCAGCTCCAGTCCCTGGCCGTGTCGCGGGCCCCCGGCCATTTCAGCCGCTCCTCGAACCTCGAGGGCTGGTACCAAAGCTGCCTCAAGAACAACGGGTACTCCGCCAACGCGAGTGCGGGCACCCCCGGCGCGGACGGCTACGACCTGCTGGCCCGGCTGCTCGAGTACGACCCCACCAAGAGGATCACCGCCCAGGAGGCCCTGGAGCACCCGTACTTCCGCAGTGGCGGCGCCATCTCGGCCAACTGCTTCGAGGGGTTCGAGGGCAAATACCCGCACCGCCGGGTCACGCAGGACGACAATGACATCCGCTCCGGCAGCCTGCCCGGCACCAAGCGGAGTGGCCTGCCGGACGATACATTGATGGGGCGAGCGGCGAAACGCCTGAAGGAGTGATCGGGATCGCCGTCTGAATATCTTGAAATATAGTCTCTGCATATGGGCATGGCGTTCAGGTCGCTGTAATTAACGGGTACGAAATACATAGCAACGCATTTAGATGGAATACAACATAAGCACATAGTACTGTACAATCTGCACCTGACTTCGAGTATCTGGGCTCACCGTAGGGCGATGCCTTCCTAGACCAAGCAAAAAGAACACACATTACAAACACCATTACACGAATTCTATTCGTGAGATAGATAGATAGATAGTCAAAGATAAATGAATCTGCTCCTATTTGAAACCCAACCACGCCGTTCCCATTCAATCGTGCCATTTCCCATATCATGTGGTCCTGAATGAGTATCCCAAATCATTCTGCAACTGCAACTGCAACTATTAGACCTCATAAATCCCCAACCCAACCATATCTGACCGGTTAGATCAAGTAGATACCAAGAGTAAACTCAGTAACCTATAACCCCGCATAATTAGCAACCACAACAATGATCAACTGAAAATTGGAGAAAATGTCGAGGAGAAGAGGAAAACATACCATTCTGCTCCCTCCGACTATCCCCATCGTTCCCACCACCGCCACCGCCGGTATCACCACCACCGGAAGAAGCCTGGCCCGCGGCGGCGGCCTCCCGGATATGCTGGTCATCGCCGCGCAGCTTCTCGAAGTAGGCCTTGATGTCCTCGGCGGAGACGGCGGTGCCGCTCTCGGCGAAGGGCTTCAGGAACTCCTTGACCCGGTCGCGGAGGTGGTTGTAGACCATGGCGCCCTCGATGGCGCGCACGCGGTCGATGTTGCTGAGCGCCGCCTCGCCGCGGTCGAGCAGGCTGCCCGTGCCCGTGCTGCGGGCGCCGTCGCCGTGCTGGTGGTCCCCGTCCTCCGACACGGGCGGCTCGTAGGCCTCCTCCTCCTCGCGGAGTTGCGGGTGCGCGGCGAGGGTGTGCGGGTAGCAGTCTGGGCAGCGGCAGAAATGATCGCGGAAGGTTTCGGTGAGGAAGAGGGAGAAGGTCTGGGGGGGCGGGATAGTGGGGAGGGTGGTGTGTTTGGGGGCGTTAGGTTGGTCGGGTTGGGGTTGGGAAGAGGAAGATGGTGAAGCGGTGTTGGTGGTGGTGGTTGGTGCTGTGACGGTGTCGGTATTGGTGCCGGTGGATTCGGACGTCTCCTCGTCCTTGATGCGCTTTGCGGCGGGCTCGGCTGTGGGTTGTGGTTCAACGTCGTCGTCGTCGTCGGCTTTGCGTTTCTTGGAGTTGAGGGTAGGCTCAGATTGCGCGCTGGTGGTGACGGGGTTGATTGGTTCTGCAGTCGTCGGTTCTTTGTCTGTCGCTTCGGCGGATTTGGCTTCGGATGCGATTGGTTTGGCCAGTCCACCTTCTTTGAAGACGGGGGGAAGGAAGCCGGTTGTCCCCGCGTAGCGCTTCAACCACGGATTCGAGTCAACGCATTTGTAGCAGATGAACATGTCGAAGTCAGCTTCTTCGGGGAACCCGGGTGGGAGGGGCGTCTCCTCGTCGTCGTCATCATCAACTTCGTCGCTTTTGTTGTTGTTGTTGTTGTTGTTGTTGTTGTTGTTGTTGTTGTTGTTGTTGTTGTTGTTGTTGTTGTTGTTGTTGTTGTTGTTGTCGTTGTCGTCACCATTCTCCGCTGCTACCGCATCTTCAGCTTTCAGTTCCTTCTGCTTCTCTTTTTCCTGCTGCTTTGCGTTCTTGTACCAGTCGCGCGAAAGCCCGATCAGGCACTCTGGATGCCACCAGTCCTCGCCGCAGCCGCCTGTCTCGACAGTCCCCACACCCAAGCACTGGAACATCGTTCCCCGCTCCTGATTGGGGTCATAGTCCTCGTCGCAGCCGCAGAACCTATTCTGGAAGTTGTGGTTGTATTTGTTGCCCGGGTGAGGTTCCTCGGAGTGGACGCCTTTCGCGCCGGTGTGCGGGTCATTGCGCAGCGTGCAGGGCGAGCTCGATGGCATCCGGGTTGTCCCGCAGTCGCAGACAAAGTTGCGCTTGCTGAATAGCTCGACGAGGTTGTGTTCCCCGTGGCAGGCGATGGAGCAGGAATAGCATACGGCGGCTGGTGTGTATGATGCATTCTCGTCGGAGGATGCGGTAGGAGGGGGGTTACAGGTGAGGCAGGCGAAGAGGGATTGTCGGAGGGGACCTAGAGCTTTGGTGCAGGTATCGAAGGACTGCGCCTGTCAGTACGATGTGTGATATGCGACAGTCGATCCATCGTCGTTAGGTTGTCTGGTTGGGAGTAGAAGGGCAGGCTCACGTAGGGAAGGATCTCGCGCGCATCAGCTTCGAGGCGAATTTGAGACTCGATGAATCTGACAGACAAGACTCGTCAGTACTCGGATATCTTTAAAGACATTCCGACAGTGTATGCCGTGCGAAACAGAATTGAAAACCTTACTGTCTGGCAGTCTGCGAGTTCTGGGAGCTGAAGCTTTCGCGACGGTTGATGGGATCCTGGGCATCTTTCGGCGGCCCATTGCTGGGAGCCGGTTTGGATGCCTCTGAATCGGCCATGTTCTTGTGTCTGAGTTGTGGTGAGTAGCTCTATAGGTCAGCGGAGGGAGGAGTTTATTTGACTGAAGAAGAGGGTTGTGGTAAATTAAACGGTGGTCTGGTTCTGCTCAGCCTTCGAGGAAGCTCGAAGCGCGCGCGGCGCAAGGCGATTTAAGTGTTTGCCCCGTTTGCATGACCTCACCTCTGCTGCTCGATGACGGCTACTTCGGGCCGGTAACTTGAAGCTCATATTGCTTGCCAGATGCTGGCTTTACTCAAAGAAAAGGTATGAGCTTAACAATTCCGAATTCAACACAGTACCTCGAAGCAATGTAGTTAATATGTACAGTACCGTGTGCGAAGTCCCTGCTACTGTAGAGTGATGCGGCAGCACCGCAATATTCAGGCCGCTTAAATTGACCCCATAGCAAGGAAGGTCAATGCATTCATACCGCTTGACATTCTATCTAGCTTGATTTCCCCGTCACTTTCGAGTATCCATAATGTTCTAGACGGTATAATTATAGGTACAGGCCGGAGTGCTGAGCTGTCGACTAACGCCAGTCTGGGTGGCGCTTCTCTTTCCCGATCGGGGTTTAATTGGTTTTCGGACGCGTTTGGGTCGCGCTCCGACGCGTTTCTGCCGCGCATCAACACCGCCTGATGGATTTCCCTGCCAACGGATGAAAAAAAGGCACCCGCACTACAACCTCCGTGCGGTAATCCCTTCAATCCACCCCCCACATACTGCCGGTCAGAAACACCAGACACAATGAGGTATGTTTACTCTATCGATACGTGAATGGTCACATATTCGATCATTTTTCTTCTCCCGTAACTCCTTCCACTAATATTCATCATGGCACTTCAGTTCACCACTACGCCCAAGCCATTCGGCCGCAAATCGCGGCCTAGGAAACCTCGGTCGACGCAAGAGAGACAGAGAACCCGATGATGAGACTTCATCGGTCGCTCCTCCTTCGAGTCGTAAGTCTCAGATGATTTTGATTGTTTGATATCGGCAACGTGCGCATGCTAACTCTTGCCACAGCTCCCCCTTCGTCACCTCCTATGCTCCCTTTCGACGAGGATGACAATGAAGGAGATGAAGAGGCTGACATGCTGGGCGACATCGACGATCTTGATGAGATGGCGGAAGATGAAGATGGCATTGACCTGTTCGGTGATACCTTTGAGAAAGATTACAGAAGCACACAAGACCAGCAATACCGCGGAACATACATCGACGATGAAGGCGACCACGAGGAGCTGGATATGGCCACTCGTCGTCAGCTGGAAGCTCGCCTGAACAAGAGAGACCGGGAACTGGAGCGCCGTCGCCGCATGCCTGCTGCCTTCTTGCAGGACGATGAAGATGCCGAAGTCGATCTCACTCGCCAGCCCCGTCGGCGCAGACACCACTACGATGAGGATCGGGAGGACGTTGAGATGGGCGACGATGTCATGGAAGAGCTCTCCCTGGAGGAGTTGACCGACGTCAAGGCTCCGAACATCACCGACTGGGTTCTTCAGCCCCAAGTCCTGCGCTCCATCTACCGCGAGTTCAAGGCCTTCCTCACGGAATTCACCGACCCTACTGGTAGTTCCGTGTACGGTAACAAGATTAAGACCCTTGGTGAGGTGAACTCCGCATCGCTAGAGGTCAGCTATGTGCATCTTCTCAACACCAAGGCTGCTCTTGCATACTTCCTCGCCAACGAGCCGACTGAGGTTTTGAAGGTCTTCGATCAAGTTGCCCTCGACGTGACTCTGTTCCACTACCCGCAATACCACGACATCCACAACGAGATTCATGTCCGTATCACGGACCTCCCCGTCATTTACACCCTCCGCCAACTCCGCCAGTCCCACCTCAACTGCCTTCTGCGTGTCAGCGGTGTCGTCACTCGCCGCACTGGTGTCTTCCCCCAGATGAAGTATGTTATGTTCATTTGCGGGAAGTGTCGGACACACCTGGGTCCCTTCCAGCAGGAAGCCAGTGCGGAAGTCAAGATCACATTCTGTCAGAACTGTCAGGCCAAGGGACCTTTTACCGTTCACTCCGAGAAGACAGTGTACCGCAACTACCAGAAGTTGACCCTGCAGGAATCCCCTGGCTCTGTTCCCGCCGGTCGTCTCCCCCGCCAGCGCGAGATCGTTCTTCTTGCTGATCTCATCGACTCGGCCAAGCCTGGTGATGAGATCGAGGTTACCGGTATCTACCGCAACAGCTACGATGCGCAGCTCAACAACAAGAACGGATTCCCCGTCTTCGCCACGATCATCGAGGCCAATCACATCGTCAAGTCTCACGACCAGCTGGCTGGTTTCCACCTGACGGAAGAGGATGAGCGGGAAATTCGTGCCCTGTCCAGAGATCCTGAGATTGTCGACAAGATCGTTCGCTCGATTGCCCCCAGTATCTACGGTCACCTGGACGTCAAGACCGCCATCGCGTTGTCCCTCTTCGGTGGAGTCAGCAAGCAGGCCCAAGGCAAGATGTCCATCCGTGGAGATATCAACGTGCTGCTGCTCGGTGACCCCGGTACCGCCAAGTCCCAGTTCCTGAAATACACCGAGAAGACGGCACACCGAGCCGTATTCGCCACGGGTCAGGGTGCTAGTGCCGTCGGTTTGACGGCCAGTGTCCGGCGAGACCCCTTGACCAGCGAGTGGACGCTGGAAGGAGGTGCTCTCGTGTTGGCGGACCGCGGTACCTGCCTGATTGACGAGTTCGACAAGATGAACGACCAGGACCGGACCTCGATCCATGAGGCCATGGAACAGCAGACGATCTCCATCTCCAAGGCCGGTATCGTCACGACGCTGCAAGCGCGCTGTGCCGTCGTGGCCGCCGCCAACCCGATCGGCGGCCGCTACAACAGCTCCGCCCCGTTCTCACACAACGTCCAACTCACCGAACCCATCCTGTCTCGTTTCGACATCCTGTGCGTGGTCCGCGACTTGGTTGACCCCACTGAGGACGAGCGCCTGGCCAACTTCGTCGTGGAATCGCACTCGCGCGCCAACCCGTCCCGCCCTCTCCGCGATGAGGACGGCAACCTGGTCAACGCAGACGGCCACCCCATCGACGAAGAGGGCTACCGCATCAACAAGAAGACCAAGGAGCGCCTCTCGCCCACCCAGGAGGAGCTTGCCGCGCGCGACGCCGAGGCCCGCAAGCGCGAGGAGGAGAAAGAGGGTGAAATCCCGCAAGAGCTGCTCCGCAAGTACATTCTGTATGCCCGGGAACGGTGCCATCCGAAGCTCTACCAGATCGATCAAGACAAGATCGCCCGTCTCTTTGCCGACATGCGCCGTGAGTCTCTGGTCACGGGCGCTTATCCGATTACCGTAAGCTTCCCTTCGTCAAGAAAATCAGCACAACAAACTAACATCACCCCTCAAACAGGTCCGTCACCTCGAAGCCATCATGCGTATCGCCGAATCCTTCTGCAAGATGCGTCTCTCGGAGTACTGTTCCGCCCAGGACATCGACCGCGCCATCGCCGTCACCGTCGACTCGTTCATCGGCAGCCAAAAAGTCAGCTGCAAGAAGGCTCTTTCCCGCGCATTCGCCAAGTACGTTGTTGCCCTTTCCCGGTCCAAAGCACCCCTCCAAGAAAACAATCACTGACCCAAATTCTTCCCAAATAGGTACACCCTCTCCCGCCCCAAGCCGCAATCCCGTCGCAAAGCAGGCATCCCCGCCCCAGACCCATTCCGCCCGAGAATGTCGTCCGTTCGGCCTCGGTAGAGGATTTGCTTTTCGATGTTAAATGGGCCATCCGAATGATTCCCGCATGTCTTTCCGTCTGCTAACCCTCCCCTCGATGCAATTCGGGGCTGGGTAGGTCCAGGACAAGAAAACTTACCGTGGGGATATCTTACGGCACGGCACTTTTTTTTTCTTTTTCTAATGGGATGAAACGATCGATCTATCTATCTATGTTATTCGGTTCTTGGGAAACGTCTTTTTCACTGTCATGAATTTATTAGTATGCGTGTGGCGAGGAGGAGTTCGGGTTTTTGAATCATAGGGCCGGGGGAAATGGGGGCTTTGTTTTCTATCTGTTATCTTATCTTTTGTTGAAATATCTCTGATGTGATCTGATGTGATCTGATATGGGGAGCATTCCCCGGAAAGAGCAAGCATATACCTAACTTACCTACTAACTTACTTATTGACCTTACTTACTTACCTTCCTCATCAACCTATTAGATTAATCAGTTTCCTGAACTATTCTTAGAGGTTAAGCTTATCGAATCAGTATCTGACTTACTATCTTGTTTCTATCTAACATGGAAGTTGGGAGTGTGCAGAATTACATTACTAAATCATCGATGTTTTATCAGAAGAGAGGGGGAGGGCGAGTGAAACATCAATTTGAAGCGTAGATATGTATGTGCACGGTATTCAGTTGTCAAGGGGCGGAGGGGAAAGGGAAGGGCTAAAGTAACTAACTGTAGTTACGCGTAGGTCCGTCCTGTGTGACTGGAGGGTGGAAAGGAAAGTCTTTCTTATGCGGGTAGTGCTGAAGAACCCCCTAACTAGGGGCTAAGTTGTATGATAGCTAGTAGCCATCACCGCGAGCCCTGGCAGAGAATGACATGTGATGGTAAGAGGATAGTATCAAGGCACCTACATATGTTGTAGGGTACTTGATTGAGGATTTCTCTGTTCAGCAGTGGGTAAACAAGGGAAGAGTCGGATATACTAGGCAGGAAGTAGTGCTAGGTGAACGAAGCTTGCATCTTTGATTCGGCTAAAAGTACTGCGTGAAAGTACTTGACAAAAACACAATCCCTGGGAGGGAGAAATGAGAACAAGGGCCAAGTAGTCTGGGAGAAGGGAGAAGAAAACCATGCTTGTTACTTGCTTGGCAGACAAGCGCAGTACAGCACATCCGAATATCCTGACCAATCGCTTTCATCTGATTGATGTAATACATACATTCTTAACCCCAACCTCTTCGCAACACCGGTCTCGCTCAATAAGGCCAAGCCGTCATCTGCTATCTCGCGTCGCTCATGGATGGTCGCTCTCGAAGATTGCCGTCTCTTCCAAGTTACGTCAATCTATTGGGTCTCATGCTTCCTTAATGGTTCCATTTCATCAACGCTCTCATGCTGTCATTTCCTGTTGAAAGCAATCTCTGCGCCCTGACGGGGATATGGGGATATGGGGATGAATGTGCTGCCAGCGCGATGTCCACCGATAAATGATTACTCCGGCCAAAGTAGAAGATGAAACCGGGTTACATGAAAAGATCACCTCCTTGCTCAGTCGTTGGTGACGCGCCGCTCGGGACGGGGCTTCCGCAGACTCTTCATGCGATTGATGAAGCCACCACTGCCACCACCACCAGCATTCTTGTTCTCGTCATAACCACCGTAAGACCGTTCGTTGGTAAATCTCCGCTCCAATCCCGTGTTCTGCTTGGGACTGCTCGATGAACGCGCCCGTCCACCCACAGGGTCCCGCGCCTCCTCAGAGGAAGTGATCTGAGCGCCCTTCTTCTCCCACGCATCGTCGTAATCTTGGAAGAAAGGGTTCTTCTCGTTGGCCTTGATAGTACCGATGTGCCCGGCAGGGACAGGCGGGCTGTACGTGGCTTCCGGGGAGCGGCCACTAGGAGCACGGTTAATGCCCCGTAGTCTTTGTGCCAAACTCTTCTTGCGCTGAAGACCACCGCCGTTCATACCGCCGCCTGAGCCTTCCGAGGTAGTTCCCCGGCGCTGAAGCTCCGCTTGGCTGACTGGAGCCCCCTCCAAGAACGTACTAGTTCCCAGTCCCATGCTCTCCGATCCGTGGACAGGTTCAATGCGAGCAGTAGGGTCAAAGTTGGGGGGGTTGTCAGCTCTGCGAGGTTCGCTTCTCGCACTGGCCGCAAAATCATTGAAGCCTTCCTCGGTCCTTCCGTGGAACAAATTGTGGTCAATGTCTAGGTTGTTCGGTCCGGAGCCTCCCAAGGCCATGTTGGCCGAGTCCTTAGGGAAGGCCTGCATTGGTGCCGTGCGCACGCCCTTACGGTTTCGATTCGGGTTGCAAGCATCAAACGGTCCATCGTGATGAAACACTGCACGGGATTAGTGATGACATCATCATTTGAGCAATTCTCTCACTTACTTCCTGTTCCGTAGATGCTAGTCACATCCAATTTGTCGATAATGTCGAGTTGGTAGTTGTTCTTCTTCGAGGACGACGAGCGAGGCTTGCCATCCTTACCCTCCTTTCCGCGAGCCTCCCGCTCTCTCCGTCTTCGTTCCCGGCGCTTTCTTTCTTCCTCGGTATCCACGTGTTTCGGGCGCTCCATGATCGATGACTCGGAGTTGCGACGGGGGCGTGGTCGGTCGCGGCCGCTGGGCCGGGAGCCGCTCCCGTTTCGCGGAGGGTCAGCGAAAATATCTAGGTGATCGCGTGCGCGGCGCTCGGGGCGATCCCTTCGTTCGCTGGAGTATCCATTCGGTGCAGGCTTCTCCGGACGGGGCGGGGCGGGCCTAAAGCCGGCAGGTTGCGCGGCAGGTTGCGTGGCAGGGTTGAGAGACAGGTTTTCCTATTGAGCGAAGCACTCCTGATTAGTCTTCACGGCGACACAGTAAAGAAACAGAGAAGGACGTACAAAGAGGTCGCGAGTGTTCGAAGTCATATCTTGACTTCCGACCGGGGATACCATGGTTCCTCCAATAGGGGCAGAATGTGGCGAATCGAGGTCGTCGAAAGGGTTGGTCGAGGTCGGTCGCTCAGGTCGGCCGGCGGAAGAGAATGAACTGGCAGAAGGAGACAGCGCCCGGTTTCTGAAGGGATTGTTGGAGCCCAAGGAAGGCGCATGCGCGTGTTGGACGACGGGGGCTGCGAAGAGGCAGAAATAAAGTTAGCATCAGAGAAAAGCGAACGGGCGACCGGGGGAAGCACGGTCTGAAATAAGACCACATTCTTGACAAGACAGCAACATTCTGGCCCAGGGGAAGGGCCCCGCCGAAGGTGAAACGGCAGTGAGATGACGACTTAGGTGTGAGACACAACGAGGCAGAGGAGAAGAAACCGGAAATCAGCAAGATGACGCACCTGACGGGCCCAGCGTCACGCCGGGTGGGTAGGAATAGGTTGCGGAATACTGGGAGGCATTCATGGTTGCGAAAGTCCACGCAATGCGAGGTCGAGAGCAGGAACGGTCAAGGAAGTTGATTGGGGAATGGAGGAAAAAGACATCCAAAGATAAGGAGGTAAGTGGATGGAGGTGGATGATCAGGGGAGGGCCGAGAATGCGAGGACCAACGCCAAACTAGAGTAAGCTTAGGCGTTGCTGAAACAGCGATGCCGCGGCCGACGATTTAGGAGAGAATAATTGGAGGAGGGAATTAAAAAGGAGCACAAGACGTAGGGTGTCCGTCCGTCTGGCGGTCCGTCAAGTCAAAGTCGAGGTCGAAGAAGAGACCTTGCACAGAGGAATGTGAGAATCCTTAATCTCTTTATTTTAAAATGCAGAAGTGATTGGCCCTGATTCTCGCCAGTGGCTGCTTTCTGCCTGATGAGAGGTGGCTGGTGGTTGAAGATGTGTTTAAGTGGTCAAATTGTTCCAGCTGTGGAATTATTTAATTCCCGAAAAAGGTGGGGGGAGGGGGGGCTTTAGAGGAGCCTGGAGGGGTTGGAATAGGAGTCACAACAGGTGGGATGAAGAGGAGGATATAGGGGGGAGTAAAGTGAGAAAGGGAGAGAAGGTAGAGAAAGATGAGGAAGAAGAGAAGAGAAGAGAAGAGAGGGAGAGAAAAAAAGAGAGTTGGGGAGAAGAAGGAGAGAAGAAAGGAAAGACGAGGAGAAGGAAGCGGACGGAAGGGAAGGAAGGGAAGGGAAAGGGAAGCAGGATAGGTAGACAGTTAGAGTGACTCGAGTGAGCAACTCGGATGATGGTGCTGTCTGGTTACTTGCTACTGGTGCTGCTGCCCCTGGGGAATATCCAGAGTCACGGCTAACTATAGTTTGGTCCGATGCATTAAACCACGGTTCATCGACTGAAAGGGGGCGGAGGAGGAGGGGAAGAAAAGAAAAAAAAAAGTGGAGTGAAGGCGAGAAGCTTTTGGCTTCGGTTATTGGGGGATTTTAATTTGACATGCAAAAAGGGGGGGCGAGAATTAGTAGTAGTGTACGGAGTACCCAGTATGTCAATAGTAAATTAGCTTGGTTACTGTGCAGTACTGAGTACATTCAGTATAAGAACAAGTGAGAGGAGGGGAGAGGATAGAACACAAGCAAGATTTTCAGATATTGAATATGACTATCTAACTATGTAGTATGTATGCAGTGTATGTGTCTCACTGTCTTATCATTATGGATTGATCTTGATCATGTCTCTCTCTCCTTCCCACCCTTCAGGGGCTAACCACTAACTAACTACTTACTGAAGGAGAACGTTCTCGCTCTCCACGGGTTGATTAGTGACCCCAGATCAATTTGAGCCACATCGGATCCTGCAAGCCAACAACTAGTGGGAGCTTCGCTCTTCACAGCTAGTTACTACTACTACGATTAACTAACTTACTCCTGCTTATGAATACTATAGCATTGGCCATTGCGTCAACGCTTCCCTCCGGAATGTGGCCCTTCTTTATGCCCTTCCTTCAGCCTGTCTGCCCTCGATCAATCCGGATCGACAGAGCGATAGACACGGTGATGATGATCTTACCCCTGGCTGGCTATTGCCCACCACTTTCCTAATCAATAATGCCTACAATACTGACCGAGTAGGAAGTATATTCCATATTCTATCATCGTACCCTCGCTTCCATCTCCGCCTCTTCGCATCATAGGCAATCATCCAATGCACCTCTTCTTCAGGGTCGACCCTTCAATGACTCACCTTGGCGAAATCCCTCTCCATCCCATCTCAACCTTACATACATAGTTGGTAATTTCCCTTTCCCCAAAGGTGGGTTTTTTCTGAAGTCTGCCAAGTCACCCAGCAGATCGTCCCCCTGCACGAACCGCGCGGACGGGAACAGGGTCGGTCGGCTCATCACACGCGTGTTCCCGCGCAGAAAACTCCCCGGGCGTTCAGGCACACACGCACACCCACAATACACACATGCCACGGAATGTTCCTGTCCTTCCACTTGAGTCCTTGGCAGGTAAGATACCTTATACTGCGTGCACTGCACATCAAGAAGGAAGGGAAGGGACTGCAGCCACCCACACGGTGGCTTTCATTCCCCCTTTGTCTTAGCCTTGATTCCAGAGAGGGAGACACCCTGATCAACTGTGACCAGATCAAAAAGACTTTGTGTGAGTATGTGTCTGCATCCGATGGTATGCTTCACTGTCAGTGCCGGTGACGTTTCCCCCTTGTCAAGTTCCAGGGACATGACATCGTCACATAACTACCGGTACTGAGTAACTAAACCGGGGGGGGGGGAGCATATCGTCATGGGTCTCACTCACCTCGCCCAGATCCCCCGGGTTTCCTTTCAGCTCCACTATTCTTAGTGGCTGCTAACGTATGTCTTTGCTTACTTGCATGCCTTCTTCTTTGCTTTTTCCTGTTGTCTTCTTGGGGGATTTTTCCTGATGTCATTTTTTGCTTTTTCTCACTTGCCCCAATTTGGATAAGGCTGGAATAAGATAAGGGCACCGGAACGGTCGGTTGCCTACTCGTGCTACACGGAAGCAACGGCTGTTTGATGCATCTTGTTGGGCAAACCGTTTCAGATTTGTATTCCTGCTGAGGTCCTACGGATCATAAAAAGGTGTACACCAAGGTGGACCTCGAGTTGGTGAGTGGAATGAACGAGCAGGAAGGGCTAAAGATAAGCGGCCGGTCGAGTTGGAAAACGACATGGTGTTTGCTTAAGTTAACTGGGCTATGTTGTCAGGAGGTTGTCAAGCAAGCTCTTTGCGCTCAGGTGTCATCTAGATGCATGGGCTGCTTGGTCGCTGCCTCGACTGCAGGAATGCAGGAGGACTGAGGTCGCTGGGTATTTTCGGTCTAGGCGTGAAATCAGGCTGGAGGAACTTGGAAGCACCATGTAAAGTCCGGGATGTGCACTTTAGAAGAGAAGCTTACAGATCATGCTCAGCGTCATGAGATGATGAGACATTACCATTTTTTTGGCTGAGTGGTGAGGCCGCTGATGTTCTTTTCATCCGTACAATCTGCTTACCGGGTGCGGACAGAAGCGATGATGTAAGAGGACTCTGATGCTTGTCTTTCCGGGCTTAGCAACCAGGGATGCCGGATTCTGATAGCAACTCATCACGTACCGACTAATAAGTCAATGCGGTTGATCACTATTTTTATGGGTGAGTTGGCTGCTGCATTGATAGACTCACTTCATTTCAACTCATCGTGACTTCCTCGCACAGCAGGGATGTCGACTGTCGCATCAATGATGGACACCCGTTTGTCATCTTGTGGTATGGTCACTTGCCTGCCACAGAGGCTTAGTAGACATTAGTAGACATGTCATATGAGTGGAGTACAGTAGTGAGTTGATCTACGTCAATAGCCCTCGCGTGCACACATTGAAGAAGCACACGAAGACCACGACTTGGTGGCCGTCGAAGACAGCTCTCAATGAATCCAGAGCCTGACGGCCTCTGTCAGGCACCTTGCTCGAGGGCCCAGTCAAGCCCTTCAGCCATCCTGGTTAGCCACTCATGGCAGTGTAAGATCGTCCAACCTTCCCTCGGTCTGCTAGGACTGTCAAGGACGGTCAAGGGAGTCAAAGTGGCTGTGGGTGACCAGCTTCTTATCACGGCTGTTGGGAAGATAAACACGAAGACTCGGGCGGGGACTTGGTGCAGTCTGCTATCAATAGCAGTGCAGTCTGAGCATTGTTCCAGCAGGGCCTTAGCTTTATTCGTGTATCAGTCATGAACTAGGTTTGAAGGTAATGATAGTGACTCGGATCTAGTGGAGCTTCAACGGTCTGGGGCGAAGAGCTCATGAATAGTTGGAACATGGCATGTGTGGCATGTGTGGATCGGAGTGCAGAGCAACGCAGAATGACTTAGATTGATATGTCTCTATAGCACTGTCGATATAGCTGTGGGCTTGATCTGGGTACTTGCCCACCTGTAGTTAACACTCGCGTGTTAAGGCAGACTGTATCAGACAGGGCCTCTGGATCTTTCGCATCAGATAAAATCCCCAGCAGCGACCCTTTGCATTTCGGAGATTTCCGAAATGACTAGTCATATAGCAATGCTCCAGATTGATGTAAACCCCGACTTCGCCTGGAGGAGATTGGACTGTGCCTGAATCTACATCAGATTGACAGCTCGTCCAGGTTGGAGTGGGGGAAAGTGGGTCTGGCGTATAGCAATGGATGCTTGGCATCTTTTTTACCTTCTCGTGCCGCCAACGTCTGCCGCCCCCCAGCTCCGAATCAAGCTTGCATTGCACAGTTTCTCCCCTCCACCCTCCACCCATCCGACCAGCTTACGCTCTCTGATCAATACCATTGAACTCCGTGACACATTTCTACTCTTAAACACTACACGCGGGCCGCATCCCAATCTCTCCAACGCGCAACCATGGCCCAGCCACAACAACCACCCACCGACCCAACCAACCCGCAGCAACCGCCTCCCCCAACCCTCACCAACCCACGCTTCACTCTCGAGCTCGAATTCGTCTCCTCTCTCGCCAATCCTTACTACCTCTCACATTTGGCCGTCAACTACCCCAATCTCCTGGGGATCAGCCAGTCCGCCGACGAGACGGACGCGACCGACACCAAAGACACCACGACCCCTCGCGACCCCGACGCCGCTGCGTTCGCCGCCTACCTGGCCTACCTCTACTCCTACTGGAAGACCCCGGAATATGCGCAGTTCCTGACACACCCGGGGGCTACGCTACGGGCGCTGCGGCTGCTGCAGGAGGAGAACTTCCGACGGGATGTGATCCGGCCGGATGTTGTCGAGGCGTTGGCGAGCAATGGACTGCAGGAGCAGGTAGTGGAAGGGGACAAACCTCAGGGCGAAGAGCAACAGCAGGATCAGTCAGAGCAGCAGGATGGTAAGGGGAGTTGAGGTTTCTGTGGGCGGGGCTTGGGAAGGGACACAACTAGTACCCTGAAATCATCTGCATGAGGATCGAGGAATAACAGGAGATTACTGGTGATTCGTGTGGGATAGGTACCACTCTTGAGAGAAACCTGGGAAGAATATAAGGGGCTCGCTCACTCGGTATGTTCACATAACGGTGAATCGCGAACCATGGGTGCTGGGGTGTCATGTGTGACCGAGGTACATATAGTACAAGACGGTCGGTCGCACAGCCATGGCGGTTTTCTGGCTGGCTCGTGAGCCTGATTGATTTTCGGGGTGCTATCTGTCAAGAAGAAAGTGGCCAGTCAGGAAAGGAACTCCACATTTCAGCGACCAGACTTGAAAGTCTCAGAATTGGGACGATCGAGATCTGCTCCGGAAATGCCGTGCTCGGTTCCATGCGAGCCGATGTCGCTGGGCTGTTCTTTGCGCGAGAAGATGGATCAGAAGGGGAACACACTCATATCGGGAAATGTATGTATGACACTATGTGATATTAGTTCACAGTCTCTATTTCCCGTGCTCGAACCAGAGGCTGGGAAACGGTGCCTGGGAAGCAGTCGATGACGTTTGGCGTGGGGTTGGGTTGCAGGGGAAAAGAAACGAAAAGAACAGCATCACCAATTAATTGTTCGGGTCGATGCGATGACATGCACAAGCGTGTTAGCTGTATTGTAAACAGTCAGTCAATCAAACATCTATCAGTTGCAATGATAACTCCTCAGTCTAAGACGTATCTTGCTGTGAGATAGTCAATGCATGCATAATTAGTGTACTGTACAGTACGTTATTCCGTACAGTCACGGCGGACGGGGCTGATTTTCCCGAACCTCTGGAGTGGATTCAATCAACTCCGCCGCCCGCCGCCCGCCGCGTCAACTAGTAATTTACTCTCTTGACTTACCTTTTGCTACCTTTGAACTTATCACCGTCTTTCCCAGTCCATCCGAGGGGTGGATTCTCTCGCTTCTACCTCGCTTTTCTGCCAGCCCAACTACTCAGCTCTGGTCCTTGTTTTGGCTGCTGCTCACTCTTGCTCACTGTTCATTGTGTACTTCTAGCTTTTACTCATTTCGTTGGCGTTACCCCGCTTGTAATCCTCTTCTTTTCTGATCTTTCTCTCTCAGCCCTTCTAAGGTCCACGTTGACCGTTAGTTACCCGATCAAGGCTCTTACTAACCCAATTTTCGCGAAACCTCCTGGATGGTCGATTCATAGACAAGCACACCTTGGCTAATCTGTCTAGTCCTCCCTTTCCTGTGGTTTATCGCCCGATACTGCGACGGAATCTGCGCATCCCCCTTCCTTTCCTGGAATTCCTCATATACCGCGATTCGGGCACCCGTTGCCGGAATATACACCAATGGAGGGCGTGCGCCAGTCCTGCCGGCCGAAACACCAGGTCCTGGTGCTGAAATGCTATCCGCAATACCAGAAAGGGGTGCAGGAGGTCAAGCCCAACCCCAGTGAACTGTCGTATCTGCTCTACTATGCCAGCACTCGCCGCAGCAAGCTGACCAAGGTTGGCGCTTTCCTGGAGAAACGGGCCGCTCGCGATGTTTGGCGTCGCAAGACAGGGTAAGTTCGAGCGACAATGAGTGACGATGTGCTTGGTGGATGTTACGTCTGCTGCAGCAATATTGAAGAAGAGACTGATCTCGTGTAGCAATGTGCAGGTCACGCTCCAGATCCTTACGGCCCTTATCGAAAAAGTCCCCCGCGACCTCCCTATCTACGCCCGATCCGTCCTCACAATCCTGGAAACCGTGCTCCGCTCTCGTGATATCACAATCGTGGAGGACTCTATCGCCACCTTCGAAACCTTCTGCAGCCATCAGGATGTGGCAGCACTGACAGCGGAGCCCGATTTCGCAACCCAGTATCGCGAAGTGGTACGTACATATGCGAGCTTTGCGGAGGTCGAGCCATCCTCTCAGGCCAATGCCCTCGCCCCGAGCCTACCCATGGCCTTACGGTGGAGGAACGCGGGATTGCGCGCGATTAAGGGCGTGGTCGGCTCCGAGACGGGCCTGGCGGCCGATGGCGGCGACTCGCTGAGGATTACATTGCCGATCGTACTTCAGAATTTGTGCAAAGGAGATGAGGATCTAGTCACCTCGCTCGAACATCTGCTTGAGCAGTCGGAAAAGGCAGACACCGAGCTCGCTCACAAACGGCGCGTTAGCACCGCGACCGTGCAGACAGTTGACACAGCCAATGGTGATCCGGTGTTGGCGTCGCAGTCCGCAGCCGACGCAGACAAGAAGGCCGAGCTGGATGTGCGGCTTCTCGCTCTTCGCTGTCTCGAGCGCATTGTTGTTAGTGGAAGCAGCCGCGGCCAGATTCGAGTCACTACTCAAATTGCGCTGGAGTTTATTCTTCGGAAGATCCCAACTGGCAACACGAGCTTCGCACTGGACACCAGGGAAAACTGGGCTACCTCGCTGGTGGAAATCATAGCCAAGTGGTGTCCTGTTCAAGTCCGGTTCATCATCCCAGTCACTATGATGCAGATTTTGATGGACATGAAACTTAGCGACGAGACTCTGGACGAACCATTTGTTGTCATTCTCATGATTGACTGGCTGCTGAAATCCCCAGTCAACATGATTGGCTTAAGTGTTATTGATATCCTGTTGGGTCTTCTACAGCATATGTCGTTCTTACTGTCTTCTCCCGGAGGGGAAATGGTGGTGGAGCCGTCCGGCAAAAGGAGGGAGCAGCTCTCTCTCCTTGAGAAGTGCATCGGAGACCTCGCCACTCACATATATTATGGCGATCAAGTTGTTGACATGATCAGAGCCATCTTGACTCGCGTCAAACCTGTAATCTCTCATGACCAGCCACCAAACTCATCTCAGACCGATTCTCCCGGTGCGCGCTCTCAGGCGCCAAGTGTTTCGGGCGACAGCAACTCCGTTGCCTTTGCATCTGGTTTTGCTAAGACCGCAGCTCTCCGGGCCATTAAGAACATCTTACTGGTGGCGAATTCCCGGAAAGCTGCGGCCGCAGCTGGCGCCGAAACGAGGAACAAAGTGGGCATTCATGTCTGGGAGGGGACGCAGTGGCTGTTACAGGAGTCCCAGAACGAGGTTCGTTATGCGTACGCAGACGCATTCCTGACCTGGCTCAAGTTGGAGACCAATCAGCAAGATCTGTTGGTGAACGACAAGTCCAGCAAGACCCACAACCTGAGACGAGAGATGTCTGACATCGGGAAGAGCGGCAAACGGACCGCTTCTATGGGTGTGAATCAGAGGGAGAAGTCCATTCTAGTGGCCCAGCACAATTTCCTCCGGCTGCTACATTTGGTCGTTTATGACATCGCGTTTGAATCTTTTGCACAGGTTGCTGAGATGCGGCTGTTGCACCTTCTGCTGGCAAGCCTTGTCAATAACTTGGGAGTGAATGCCATTCGCTTCGGGCTTTCTATGGCCTTGAAGCTCCAAGAAGATGTGGGCACTGTCGAATCTCTGCAGTCAGTCACTGCGAAGGTGAACATTGGTAGTCTGGTGTATGGATATCTTTGGGCGGTGTCGGAGAAGTTCGACTTGGAAACCACTAAAGTGGGCAGGGATATACAGAACGAAATCGTCAAGAGGCAGAAGCTTGGTCTCTGGCTTGATCACATTCGCCTACCCCCAGCAAGTCTGGAGACTATCCTCCAAGGCAGTAACAATGCCGCCAATTACGCAGGGGACGTCAACCAGCTTACACCCTTCGGTGAGGCGGAAGAGCTCGTTCGTTGTATCGAAGACTCGTACAACTTCTCTGTGCAGAATGCAACCAGCAGCCCTCCTTCGTCTCCAGGGCGTGCCCCGACTTTGCCAGTGCTGGGACAAGGGTCGGGTCTCCAGGGCATCCCACAGAGACAGCTCCTTCCTTCCACAGCTCGCGAGCAAATGTTATCGGCTTGGACTCGCGAACTGTGCCTGGCCGCTGCCGAGCGAGAGAAGGCAGAATTCATGTCTATGAATGGATCAAGAGCCGGAACGCTGGCGATTCGCAATCATTTCAACGTGAATCCGACAGAGAGCAGCCCTCCCTCCACCACATCTCCCAAATCCGGCCAGCAAGTTGCAGCTGGTCTGCACAACTCTCGTCGGATGAGCATTCCGGAATCTGCTCGGGTGCGGGCTCACAGTTCCAGCCGGGAGTCTCCGGTGCATGTCAATGATTTGAAACGCGTGCTTTCGATCAATGATCAGGAAAAACTCCGGCGCCTCAGCCCCCTCAGAGGTCGACTGGATACCTCCAACCGCAGCGTTGTCTCGTCGAGCAGTGAGAGCATGGTCAGCGGCTATTCTTTGTCGGAATTCGACGCAGATGGCATCTCAATCCGCCATCAATCGCGCGACGGCCAGGACGGAGACTCGGTGACTCCGAAAGCATCATCATCTTCTTTTGCGGGCTCGCAGATGTACTATATGGCTCACGAGGATATTCCTCCTGTGCCTCCGATTCCGCCCTCTTTGACCATTACGGGAAACCTCGCCAGCGAGTCGCAACGTTCGTTAGCTTCCGACCGACCCTCGACTGCTCCCGGGCCGCGTGGACAAGCTGCTGTGAACGGGAAGGCCGTCACGCCTGCCTTGCCTCACCATGGCAAATCCCTCAGCAAGCACAAGAGTCGATCGAGCACCGGTCTGGCGGCGCAAGCTGCTGACGGCGACGCTCTTTCGAGTTCCGACCCGCGCCGCGAGGTGACCAAACTTCTGGAGGGGTTCCTCTCGCCCGCTCATGCTGAATTGAGGCCAGGAGGTGCAAGGGCTCGTGGAGGTCTTGGTCGACGGGGCATCAGCGGAGGAATCGGACGTCCCCCGTATTAGTTTTTTCATGTCAATCTTTTTTATTTTTGTTTGTCTCATGATTGCGGGGCTTGAATATACCATCCTACCTGTTACTTTCATTGTTGAATTTTCCTATGTTGTATTTGATGTATAGAGGGTGGAGTGCTGTACTGAGTACAAGAACTAATTCGTGTGCATTGGATAGAGAGACTTAATGTATAGGTGTGCGGAATCCATCACAGGATCGCAAGAGTAACCTTTTGTCCTCTTGACAGAGAGTAGTTGTATGAGTACTGTACATGCTGTAAGTATACAACGTCCAGTACAGTAGGGATGGGCTCCACTTTCCCCAGATTCTCACCTCAGGAACCAAATTAGCGCCGCGGGACCAGCCACCGCCTTACGTCAGAAGCCCAGGCGAAGCGCGTCGCAACCTCAACCTCGACCTGCAACCACCGCAACTTCCCTTCCTTCCCTGTATCCTCCTTCCACCCTCATCATCATCAATCTGGTTCTCTTCCCCTCAATCTTTGAAGACCAGAAGGAAGAAGCACCAAAATGCATCTCCTGCCAACCCTTCTCCCTCTCCTCCCCCTTCTCCTCCCCCAAGCCCTCGCCTCCCCAACGCCTCAACCCAGGACCACCCCAAACGACCTGACCCCCCTCCCCCTCATCATCTGGCACGGCCTCGGCGACACCTACACCAACCCCTCCCTCACCGCCCTGACGGAGGTGGTCACCCGCATCCACGAAGGCACCTACACGCACCTCATCCACCTGGGCGACGACGCCGCCACCGACCGCCGCAACACCTTCCTGGGCAATCTCACGACCCAGATCGCCGATGTCTGCGCCCAGCTCGCCGTGCACCCGATCCTGTCCACCGCCCCCGCCGTCAACGCCATCGGCTTCTCCCAGGGCGGCCAGTTCCTGCGCGCCTACGTCGAGCGCTGCAACGCGCCGCCCGTCCGCACCCTCATCACCTTCGGCAGCCAGCATAACGGGATCTCCAAGTTCCAGGCGTGTCGGTGGGGGGATCTGGTGTGTTTGGGCGCCGAGGCGTTGCTGCATGCTGGGCGGTGGAGTGGGGTTGTGCAGGGGGGTTTCGTGCCGGGGCAGTATTTTCGGCCTCAGGCGGGGGGAAAGGGGGAGGGGTCTGGGGTTGG